>NW_024539280.1:0-244922 GCF_016758775.1 Suillus clintonianus | reverse complement strand
AAGAATCAATACTCACGAAGTTTTCTGTTGATAATTTCCCGGATTTCTGAACGTTTGTCGGAGACGCGCTTCTTGTGGTTTTTGGCAGAACCTGAATGTAATTAGACAGAGAACACGATACTAGTAGGCAGACACTCACCTTGCATGCCTTGTACTGCAAAACCCTCCATTTTACTGACTAAGTCTTGGTTATCAATGCCCATGACGGTACCCATAAAATTTTCGACACCGTCGGTGGAAAATGCGATACCTCGAAGGGGAAGATCGGTAGAGCCGCGTGTAGTGTAGAGAATAGACTCTGCACCCGTACGACAATGCAGACTGATGAGCTAAAATTTAGGGGGGTCGTGTGAGAGAAATTCAATCAAAATCGACTAAGAACGTACCTCGTTTTCGACCGCTTTAAGGTCTGTGTGATGTCGTTTATCTTCGACTTCGTTGAGGTACGAATACCGGTAGTCTTCGTATCCTTCCATTCAGTGAACTCGGCAAGCAGTTCGTCTTGCTCCTCCCTCGAGAGGGCAAGGTACTCAGCCTTGTGATCATGCACGAGTGATTGGAGTGCAGCTTTACCGTGGGCTTCTACAAAAAAAAATTGAGCGGTGCGCACGATGAAGTGTGTGATAAATAAATGAACTCACCGTTCTCTCTATCCTGGTTCTTCTTCCAGCAAAACACATTCCATAGATTCGGCTTTGAGCGTTTCGAGCGGAGAAGCCCCCGACCCACATACAAATCATTTTGAACACGCCGGATACTTTTATGGTGGGTAGTAGCGATGGTTTTGGTAGCGTCGTCCAGCTGCTTCCAAGCATCGTCTAAAGAATCCTTGAATCGAAGGGACTTTGCACGTCGGTCAAGTCTGAGAGCAGCGCGAGCCTCTTTGCTGAGCACGACCTTGGCACGTTGACGTGTGGGTGGCTGAATATGCTTTGCGCCGCTTACACGCTTCTTAGCATAAAAGGATTGGGTGACCATCAGGAGAACCAGCAGAGACGAGTCAACAAACAATGGTCAAATATTTTCTCAACTATTTAACGCACCAGGTCCATGTTTGTTTGAAGTCCATGATCGGGACGAAATGACACATTATTGCATACTAACAAACCAACATTTAAGATCTACAGTAATAAAAGACCAAAAAGGTAAAGCGCACACAAAAAAACCAAAATGCCGAGAAGTTTCAGGATCGTGGTAAGCACCGATGATCGGTGCTATGCACAAACATTAATCAGATCAACTTGAAAAAATTCGCAGAATGGAAGATCACTAACCTCCAAATTAGCGACCTCAGGGTTGACGGCCTTCATACCCACTTGTAAGTCTACAAGGAGAGCGTTAGCTAAAATGGAAGCATTTTCGTAGTTGAGGTCCCATGCTGGAGACCTCAGTATAGCCTCCCATCTACTACTGCGAACACTGCTGATCAAAGAACGGAGCCTTGGCAAGTTTTCGTCACCCAATCTCAAATGATCAAGAGCGGCATCCGTGCGTGGCCCAATACTGATCAACGGTGCCTCGAAGACTGAAGGATCACAAGCGAGTCCTTCATATTTTGGTACCGCTGCAAGTGGGCTAGGCTTGGCAAATATATCGGCCGGACGACGTTGACGTATCTCGGAGCGTGGTGTCGATGGCGTGGCTTTGTTCCCTGATCCACGAGCCAATTCTGCTCCATGCCGAAGAGCTGCGGAGTCCGAAGAAGGTAGCGGGGAGAAGGCTTTGGAGGCTTGCGCCGAGCACTGGATGCGAGCGCCTGTGGCCACTGTGGGTGGAGGGAGATGTGGTGGACCACTGGCACTGATATGAGTTGCTGCGACTTGAGAGCTTCATTAGCAATTAAATAATGAAATAAATAGTGAAGTACTTACAGTGCCTTGGGGGTTTCACGTTTTCAACAGCACAACGAGCCGTAAAGCGCTGGAGATGAGGGTACCACGAATTCCTGCGCAAATGCTTGCACCAAGACAGCAAAATCTCCGCCAATTCTCTGCTGTGATTCTTGCAGCTCGCGGGGCGTGATATAGACATCGATGGGAAATTGTTCGGGCGAGATATTCGGAGTCGCTTCACTGCCAGTGCATCGAATCAGAATTGATATTCCACCATCAAGACGGTCTTGCATAGTGATCTGAGAAATATCGTGAGGTTTAAGAAAAAGAAAGGTAGAAACAACTGACCGCATCAAAGACATCCTGGAGGGCTGCCTCGCCCAGCTCGCTGTGAGTCAGGGTCCGCTCTGCCTCGTTCACGTCAGTTGGCTGATTGAAGCCGAGGTAGGATGGGTGAAGACCCCCCGCTCTCCTCGTCTGGTAGTGGGTACCGTCAATATGAGCATCGTGCCTAAGCAGAGCTCGTGCAGCAGCTTGCCGCTCATTATTGCTGAAACCTGGTGCGAAAGTAGAAGTATACAAAGCCGCAAGACCTGACATAGTGAAGCGGTGGTATCCCACTGTTTTGGCACCTGAACTTGAAGATGGCTTCTTCAAGTTGGTGGAAGACGCCAGAATGAAGGGTGGTGGAGAGGGCGGTGGTTTCATGGATGCGAGTTGTTGGATGTGAGGTGTGGTTGAAGAAGTGAGGTGTTATACATGTAATGCTGTGAGGTGTAATGGCTATAGTATTATGTACACAGATTGATGTTCTCGCATACAGATTGATGTTCTTGCATGCACTATAATTCAAGTTCGGAGGCTCAGCGCTCAGCAATTATATGTATGCTACATTATCGCATTTTCTATCCTACAGTTGTATGTTACATTATATCCTATGTACAGTTGTATGCTACATTATCGCGCGTTATCTATCCTACATGTACAGCTGTATGTTACATTATCGCATATCCCACCTTAGTATGCTACATTAACGCATTTCTGCATTTCCGTCTGACGGGGTGTTGGGAAACAGTGTTTATATCACAACTAGACATACAGAACTAATGAACTAAGAGGTAAGTAACTGGTGCTCAAGTCAATGTCGAGTAGGTGGTGCCCAAGTCAGTCAACAATCGATTGTAAATAATCAGCCATCTCTTCCGTCAATGCATCTTGTTCTTCTTGATCAATGGCGTCAAGGTCAGTGTTCTCGAGGGATTCAGAATTGACCTGGAAACTCGCAATATTCCCCAGCGGTTGTCCTGTGAGATAGATTAGTATGAGATCTATGTACTCAAACAACACATACCACGATGGCCAACTTGATCAGCATCACGAGTAGATTCACCAGCGCGCTGAAGGCGGACGCCAACACCTTTGGCTCCCGAAAAACCTGCGAGTTTCTCAATGCGACTCAACCAGTAACAATGCACTGCATTGATAGCCAGGCGCGAACGATATTGGCGCTGTAGCTCGCAGGCCAGGTGAGGGTCTGAAACGAGAAGTTCCTGCATGACGTCAGACACCCCAAGCTCTTCATCATGGATGGCGGTGCGCAGGCGCCGAACTTCAACGTTTAAACGAGTGATTTCTTCGCGAGCTCGATGAAGCTTGAAGTATTTCGTGGTGGCCTCTCAATGACCCGGCTTCGACCAATCACTGCTTCGAATGTCATCGCGAGAATGACGCAGAAGATCAAATTCGCCTAGAAAGCCATAATCAGCAATATCTTTCCAAGAAATATTCGGACGCGGTGGGTTGAGTCCGGCGGCTTGAGTGTTGTAGCGAATAATGGCATTGCGAATAGCTTCTGAACGACGTTGTAGAGCTTTGCCAATCTGCTGCCGTAGCTTGTACCCTACAAAATAAATAAATTCATCAGTGTGCGTATTTTGACATAAACGAGCTTACCGGTTCCTGATAATGACAGTTTCGAGAGCTCGAACAGCCTCATCACAACGAGGCGCTCTAGCTCATCTAAGGCGGTGCGATACTTGCCCATGCTCGCTTCTTCCTTGAAACGTTGGTACTCCAGTCCACCAATCTCCCACCGCTGGTCCACGGCCAACTGAGCCTCTATATGCGCGACAAGTCCCTCGGCGTTCTGTAGCTTAATGTATGAAGAGTCAACTCGAATACGAGCTTGTGCGAGGGCACTGTTGATCTGCGTTAAGCCTCCAGTGGGGATATTAGTAAGGGCGTTGTTGCCAACTTCGCAAGCTACATCCCAATCAGCACTAGAATGATCAGACATATCAGAGATAGGCTCGATTACGGTATGTAAACTTTACTCACCGCCGTTCGGCAAGTTCGTCCAAAACCTCAACGTAGCGTATGCAGAGTTGATCCCGAATTGGTGGCAGCTTCAATCTGTCAAGGTAATTACGTTCTTCATCAAGAAATCGCGGGAAATCTTCATCAGTAAGAAATAACTCGGCCTTGATGGCTGTGAGCTCGGCGGTGAGCGTCTGAATCGATTTTAATCCCTCTCGATAATGATTCCAAAGAAACGTGCCTGATCGTTCATTAGTTGCATAATTGATGGACTTGAAAAAAAAAAATTACGCACTGAGCGCGGCATATTTGTCAGCGTCCCAGAACGAGAAGTGCTCCTCGATTGTCTGGCGCCGGTGGAATGGGGTCGCATGTCTTGTACTGCGAGCAAGCTCATTTGATGACGAGAATACATGTTCACAACCTTCGCCCTCAGTGTGTCCGATTCCCAGAATGGTCATGGGATGCCAGTCTAGCTGGCATTTGCGGTTATGGGCGTGTCCGTGAAAGGCGCCTACCATGAGCCGAAAATCTAACTCGCGTGCTTGCGTTCCCAGGGAACTGTTAGTTAAAGTCTTCGAAAAGGCGCATCCGATGTCGTAGGCACAGCCGCCATTCTTCCCATACACTGCGAGGAGCTTCTCAATAATAGCAAGCGGATATTTAGCCCTGTAGAATTATAGCTCAGCAACGATAAAGATGAGGGAAAAATAACCTAACAATTCCCCACTCCGGACCATGTCGCATGCCAGAACAACGAATCGATGACGACACACTGCGATGAAAATACCTGATTCATCGAATACGGAGAACATTTTTTTGCGAGTGTCTGGTCCGGCATTACGCCACCGGTTGACGCACGTGAATGTCCCAGCACCTTCGTTTGCGGTGGTTTCATCTGTCCAGTTGTCATCGTCCGAATCCCTCTGCATAGCATAATCAGACTACAGTTGTGCACAGAGAGACGTCTTACCTGTCGTGTTCTGACTTCATCTTTGAACCTGTCTACATCACAAGTGTCAAGCCAGTAGTCCGACCGTGCCTTACGAGAATCTGTACGCCTGGTTGAGCCGTAGATCGCGGAGTCCCACCGTTTCAGACTATTGTTGCCATCTATAGACACCAGCCAATCGAATTCTAGAGCAGGCTCGTCCTCCAGCACGTAGAAGCATGCTGGGCATGCGTTAAGCATGCGCCAATGCGGTGTGTCATGTTTCAGCGCCTTGCGAAGGCGCTGATTCACACGGTGGATGATTTCCAGATAAATATTGTAAGCGGCTGAAAATTGCACGCAAAGGTATGGTCGATAGGGAGACTATGACAGCATCATTAGCGAAGTCATAAGATGCGATTTATACGTACGTCATGCAGGAAACAGAGACTCTTGACTTGGGCTTGGACACTGAACCGAGGGCAAGTTCGATGTATTTGACGGTAGGCTGCAAGAGTGCGCAGTGATATGGCAACTGTTGGATAAATTGGTGAGCACCCGATGTAGCCATGATAGATCAATGTCTCATTGGGGTATTTGTGTGAGAGCCGTGATTGAGGTGAACTGTGGCTTCGTGCTGCAAATGAGTTAGGGTATGTAGAAGTAAAAAAAAAAATTGTACGTACTAAATATATCAACAAGTTCAATGTTAGTCAATGAAACACTAGGAGAATCGCATAAAGGTGGTTCCGGATCTTTGAATGTCGGCATCCCATCACCAGAGTCGCGAGAACGGTAGTCGAGGTAAGCATCGACAAGCTGGTCTAGCTGAAGGTCCCATTGATCGGTTTGATTTTCTGTGCGGTCCTGTCGAGTGCGGAGGTCAACATAGCGACTAGTATATGGTATGAGTGAGAGAATATAGAGATAAAAACCATACGTGCTAGCCACTGATATCTGCGATCTGCTCAGCAAGTCCTTCGAATGCTTCATACTCTCCACCTGCATGACTGAATTCCATCCCTTCGTCTCCAGGAGGTGCCGTGAGCGGCAGGGTCTCAATATCCATGCCGCAGTCAGCCATCATATCCTCCACCATATGGCGATCCTCATTGGACATCTCTGACATGAGTGGGACGTGGGGGTTAGAGTTACAGGCGATAAAAACTATAAAGCAAAGAAATACCTTGAATTTGAGCCTGACGGCTTGCATCTGTAACTTCCCTGCATTGAAGCTGCCGGCCAGCTGTCAGAATACGCGATTGGCGCTGTCTCCCTCGAAATTTGTGTGTGATGACCGAGTTTGAGAGGCCCTTGAGCTTATGATACCCTCCTCCACGAGACATGAGGAGCAAGAGTGATATCTGAATAGTGCAATCCCCAAGTGATGACTCTGTGGGCGTAGGTGAGTAGCTGAGAGCAGAGCGTTGGTGGGTGAATATCTGAATAGTGCGATCCCTAAGTGATGACTCTGTGGGCGTAGGTGAGTAGCCGAGACTAGAGCATTGGTGGGTGAATATCTGAATAGTGCAATCCCTAAGTGATGACTCTGTGGGTGTAGGTGAGTAGCCGAGACTAGAGCGTTGGTGGGTGCACAGACCACTTGGGCAGGGGTTGTAGAGGGCGGTGGTGGGCAAGGATAACAAGGTGGGAGGCAGGTTGGTGCAAGCAGCGTGCTGGGACAGGTGTTGTAGAGTGGGATGGGAGGCAGAATGCTGCAAGCAACGTGCTGGGGGCGCAGAGACGACTGCGGTGCTGGGATTTTGGGTGAGGCAGATGAGGCAGATGTTGTAGAGGGCAGTGGTGGCCTTGGGCAGATGTTGTAGAGGGCAGTGGCCAGGCTATAGAGGCGGCAGCGATTGCCTGCAGTGAGCAGCCTGCTATGTGGTCGGGATAAGGGAAAGGTCGTGGGAACCCGACAAATCAACCTCTATGACGAAAATAGGCGCATTGCGGGAAGTGCCGGATTGAGCGCGGCGGCGGTATACGTTCCTGGGGCGGGGCGCCAGCTTACTTAAACATTAGTACTAGGCTTTGGTGGTGGTAGAGATACAAGGTGATTTGGGGCACGGTTTAATACTGGTGTCTGGATATTACTACATCCTAGCCTAATTATAGTTGACGAGGCACGTTATCGTTCAGCCTAGTAAGGCTTCCTAATTGGGCTACCCAGGTGTTCACTCCTGCTATCACAGTCACATGCAGCGTCATTGATCATAACACTCCTGATGTGTCGAGCGCCAAGGATGACGAACTCGTTATACCGCAGATTTCACGATTGTCACGCACCTAGGAGGAAGAAATGCTATACGGTGCCCAGGATGACGATCTTGTTATACCGCAGATTTTATGATTGTCACGTGCAAGAGGTGTGCAATACAAAGGATCACGACACCAACATGTCAATTTTTCGACAGAGAGGGGGAGGGGGTCCACGTGGCCAAAATTTCCTTATGTAGTATGATTTTGTCGGATTGGGACAGCGAGATGATCGAAACATGACATTGGAATACGAGGACCCGGGAAACAGCTAATACTAGTACGCAAGGCATGAAAGCAGCGTGAAAGCAACGGGAAAGCAACGGGAAACATAGCAAAGCATAATGAAAACGAGTGAACAAGTAACTAACAAGTGCAGTGAGCAACATCTGAGTCCGATTTGTAGATATAGCGCGCAGAATCAACCTTGACGAACTCTCTTAGCCACCGAAGCGGCAGAGGAAAACTTCTGAGCATTGGCCTTCCGCTTCTGGGTAACAGCAGATGAACCGTCAGGTCCAGGGATATTCTCCTTGCCCTGGATGAACTCAAATACGGGTCGAGAAGCGACTCCGGCCTTTTTTTCTTCGGCAGGAGTGAGAGCAAGCGAATCATACACAGCGCGGGGAAGGGGAAGTCCAATTGGCCTGCCAGGTTGTGCATATTCAGAGTGCTGCAGGTCGATATGGGCTTCGAGGTTATAACGCCAGACCGCTGGACACCAATCAGTAGCACGACCGAGATGGACACATATCTGGCAGACGACGGGGACGTTATGACACGGGCGGCTGTCAGAGCCCTTATTAGCACTCCCATACTGGAAGGTCTCTTTGCGTGGGCACTTTGACTCCCACATGATCTTGCGAGCTGTCTCCTTGAACGTAAGTGCGCAGTCGGGGTTGTTTGAGTCGCCACAGAAGCCACAAGGCAACGGGCCGTTGATGGGATTGACAACAATATCGGCGACCTTACGAGCTGCACGGAGAATATGCACACCCATGTGCGAACGGATGTCCTTCGTTGACTCGCAACATACCGGACATGCACTCATGACCGTCTTGCCACGTCCCGTAGTCAACAGCAACTCAGTGCCGGCGGCACAAATAAGAGCATCAGAACCTTGAAGAAAAAATCAGCATAAGGTTACGGCAAGAGCGAGAGACGCTTACCATCATGAGACTTGTAGGGAAAAACAGAGCTTTCAGAATTGAGACTTGAGATCAAACTGAGGGGAACTTTGGAGTCGACAGTTTTGTTCCAGAGTAGTGCAACGGCAGATTGTAGGTCCTCGTCGTCGAGTGACCATGTTGTGCCCTTGGAGTTTACCTCCTGGGTGTGTTGAGGTGCAAGATGATCAGCGGCAATGACAACCCGAGGATTGACGGTTTGAACAAGGAAGCCTGGAACAGTGACGGTGATGACTTTGAGAGTACAAATTTCTGTTCCTGGTACGACAGATGCAGTTTTAAGATACGCGCCATTCCAGATCCACGATAAGGTTGAAGACGAGGATGATGGTAAAAGAATCATGATTTCACCGGCGACTTTCACATTGCCCTTGAGAGACGTCAGCGTTGCCATTTTGACTCTACTCCTGGGGGCTCCATTCTCAGAGATGGTGGTAGCGCGAACCAGAGCAAGAGCCAGTGACTTCATGCTAGTTCGAAGAAGCGTGATGAAGAGATCACCGGTGACGAACTGATCACTGTGAAGCAGCTGACCAACCTCCATGGTGTTCTCGAAGTCCTTGTTTACAGGCGTGAATCCGCGAACACAGAGCAAACGAGTCTGGGCTTTGGGAGTGAAATCTGGGGTGATCGTGATATGGACAACCGATGCCTTGTGGACCCATTTGTTCATGCACCAGAGGTAGTCTTCAGCACGGATTCCTGGCCCATTGGGGGGAGAAGTAGGTGAGGGGGAATTTTCATCATCCTCGGGCTCGTCCACCAAACTGTTTCCATCCTCGTGCTCGGCGTCAAGTGTGTCGGCAAGTGATTCCTCAAAGGTGAGTGGCGGCTCGTCATCATCATTGCTGATGGTGTCTGCGGTCTCGCTGGACACAACATCTTGCTGGAGTGTGTCGATGTTGGGCGGAGGTGCAAGGAGTGATATGTCTTCGTCATCCTCTTCATGAATAGCAGGGTACCTGCTCCCACCAAAGATGCACAGTAGGTCTATGCCCGAGCCTGGGGAAAATAAGGTCTGAAAGTCATATGCGGAGGAATGTATCTGCGACCAAGAGAGAATTGAAATGGCCTCATCCCTCCCTTGGTGCCATGCACTTGGAAGGTCACAATGACCCGCAACAACGTCACCAACCCACATAAAACGGCTGACATGGTCAACACCGTCTGCTCGCTTGAGATTCAACCGACGATGGCCATGGGAGAGGTCGGAATTGCGTGCATACACTCCTCCAATATCTCGGGCAGCGCCAAGGCGATCGAGAACTTGTTTGTAGTTCATTGCGTTGTTGTGCCCCCCGCACATTCGGAGGAATGCAAACTTGAGTTCAAGTGCATCATCCCCAACATCAAGAAAGAAAAAATGTTCAGATGGATCGAGCTTCTGTTGCTTCAGGATGCAGAAGACCGCGTTCTTGGCAAATGTCTCAGAGTCATAGTATAGCTGGTTAGGCATCAGCCCACGTCGTTGATCACGGTAGCATGCAAAGAGGAGATGAGTGAAGCGGCTCAAGTGCACGACTTGCTCAGTCAGTGAGAGGTTGACATCGATGAATGGATTGAGGAGACTGCGGAGAATTTCAGCTAAAAGTTTGATTGCGTCGAAGTCAGCAATGACATTGACGTCGTCGGGGATGTTCGGCAGTGATGCGAGTTTGATGACAGCACCCACGAGTTCCACCGCACGAGGCATGTCCTGGGGATCGTTGGGGTAAACAAGCTTCCGAGCACGACTTTCATCTACATCAGGCAGCCAGACAAGGTAGCGTTCGATCATGGTTGCATTGATGCAGCGACCATTGTTAAGATGCATACCAGCACGAGATCGGAGGAGGGTACAATAGCCTTTGAAAGTGTTAGTAGATATCAAAGTACTAGTCATGAAAGACGCACGTTTCATGATATGTTTGTAGTCAAAGTCTAGTGTCACTTCACCTGGACCAGTGAAGAGATTAACGCCAGGAAGATTCAACAATGTGCCATAGAGCGGTGAGAAGGGTGAGAGTGGGATGTGTACAAATGTCCTGTGACCAGCCTTGCGGCGTGTAGCGTCACCGTCAGTTGCAAATGACCAAGCTGGTCCAACCTGCTGAGCCGCTCCAGAATTATCCCAGGATTCGAGGATAGTCTTGAAAATGAACTCCATGTCAGCAGCACTCTCACTCTTGCAAGTGGGCGCTGCCAGGACAGGATAAACTCCCTCTTCGCCAAATATGTGAGCTCCCGCGACAGTCACCTCCTTTCCAACGTGGACCTTCTGAGACTTCAGCGCCTCAGCAATCCCAAGGGCAGACTGATATGTGTGAAGTGTTGTGTCGACAAGATTCGAGTGCATCCAGCATAGACCGCCTACACTGTTCAATTGTGATATATAGACGGCCGCTTCCTCCTGCGCCGTTTCATCGATCATCATGCTGACACCACACATTTTCGTTGATGCAGCGTTCTGACGAGGAACAATGACAAGGTTCTTGATATTCTCTTGGATGGTCATGGTTGAGATCCGACCGATAGTTGGAATGATTTTGACAAAAGACATATGGTTGCGGAGAGTGCGTAGTGATGGGAGTGTGAGCCACTGGTTCCAGGCATAAAGCAGATTCCGGCCACCAAGCCGGACGGTGAGAATGGCAAGGTCAATGGCCTCTTGACTGTGTCCTCGTGGTCGGTAACCACGCTCAATGGCCTCTTCAATCATCCGAAGTATTGTATGGATGCTGGTACCATTCCGAAGTGCAGTTTGGAGAAGGTTGCGAAGCCAGGGTACGTCGCACTGGGACAGTGCCATGGCCAGTGAAGTGTGATCTTCCAGTGTGGAAAGCAGGCGCTTGATTTTGCGTCCGTCATTCAAACTCTGAAATCAATTGTGAGCCTAGAAGCACACATAGAAAAAGACTGGTTGTCTCACCTGTAACTTCAGAGTGTTCGTGTTCTGATCACGCTCACGTATAATGTCGAGAAGTTGAACTGGAGTGAGAAGACTATGGCGGGTGTGTGGTTGACGAGTTCTCGCATTCTCCGCAAGTACCTTGACTTTTGGCTCGAGGTGAGCACAAAAGTCACATGGTCCAGCATCATCGCCAGCCTGACCAGTGCAGTCAAAAGAGCGTGCAAGCGCCTTGCGAGAGACAACCTCAAGGTCAAATGAGAGTTTGTCCAGTCCCTCCGCTGTACGTAGCCATGGAAGATTGGCTTGTACAGGTGTGCCATCAGACATGGGCCAATTAAGGATGCGGAAGCCCGGACAAGGTGACAGCGCAATCACAGTGGGAACCAAATCCTCCGATGTACCACTGGGAGGAGTAGCAGCAGCAGTGCTAATAAACATGGTATATTTGATCAGTAGTCGGATAACACACGAAGATCGACTCACGGTATGACGGGTACTTGCGACAGAGTAGGCCTAAGAACGGCAAGTGCTACTCGAGATTCCCTAATGGCACTGCGAACCTTTAGTTTTCAATTGCGACAAGCACCATAGTGCTGTTCTAAGGCCATGAATTGACCACGACTCGAGAGCTTGACATGGCTACGAATACCGGACTTGATCCAACACCCGCGAGGACAACGCAGTTCCCAGACTTTTGAGTCGTTGACTTGGACCTCGAGCTCATTGTATTGAAAAAGTGTAAGAAAAGCTTCACCAGTAGCCTCCATTAAGAGGCGTTCCTTGGTGGTTGGGTCAAGAGTTGAAGTGAGATTGCTGGAGTCGGACGAAGATTGAGAACTTAAAGCTGGAAGCAAAGAATGAGACGGCGTGTAATGAGAGGGGTGGACTATGTGTGTCAAACTCGAGGCGGAGTCGGATGGAGTCGGATCAACAGACAGATACTGATAAGCCGTGAAAAGCGTTGCGCCAGGCCGCTGTGATGGATTAAAGTCATTATTAAAGTCATGTGCTGAGGCACCAATCAAACTCGAGGCATCAAACGTAAAATTAAAACCGGACTCAGAGTCTGCTGGCATGATGTTGGGCATAATGGTATCAAAAGTCCTGGTATTGAAAGCAAGAAGGGAGTATCATAGGTGAAGGAAGAGAAGAGAGATGCAAACGAGACGCGACGAGAGACGCATTCATTATATACGAGTTGACCACTCGATCACTTACAGTCCTTGCGTCATAGCTTATTTTGGAAACTTGTTAATTTTGCTTGCTGCAGCTATTAGACACGACCTCACATTCTTTCTGGTGTTATCTTGCTAATATATGTATCTAGGACTATGCTAAAGACAATTTAGATACAATGTTCCCTTTGCAAACTAAGATAATATCAAGTTTCCAAGGCGCTGTGCAAAGACTCAGCGAGAACTGCATATTTCAA
This sequence comes from Suillus clintonianus, assembly GCF_016758775.1. Taxonomy (NCBI): domain Eukaryota; kingdom Fungi; phylum Basidiomycota; class Agaricomycetes; order Boletales; family Suillaceae; genus Suillus; species Suillus clintonianus. The sequence goes on along the minus strand of NW_024539280.1, from coordinate 232,075 downwards.
CCAATTGAATCCGATCAGGACCCCGAACACTGATTTGGGGGGGAGGTGCGAAAGGTGTGAGTGTTCGGATTTCGCCGAACACACACCTCTTGGTCACGCATATTCAATATTCGATTATGCAAATACAAGGGTAGGATTTGCAGAACTTGTTTGATGTAACCCGTTGGATGAATACTTGAAGTGCATGTGTGAGTTTTTTTTCGTGCCCTGTCTGCACATTAGTCTATTCAAAATTAATCACTTTCCATTTCAAAAGCCGTGATGGGCCTGAGCCGAGCCGCGGCTTTGGCCTGGCTTTGGCTCACGGCTCGGCCTGAGGTTTTGCAAAGCCAAAGCCGCCCTAGGCCAGGCCAAAGCCGCGGCTTTCAGGCCAAGCCGGGCCGGCATATCACTACACATGACTATGACTGTTCAAACCCAGCATAATCTTATCCCTCAACCTCTCACATTGGGGGGCTTCTTGGACTTGAACCACCATGTTCAAGTAAGGGTGGCACCACTACTAGGTGCCGCCCGACGCTGTTGGTCTACCTTAAGACCTAGTGCTATTCAATATTTGAGTCACAATGTGAATTTCCAAGCACGTCAGAATTGAGAGCCCCCACCACCATCGTCATCGACATCTCACCTACTACAACACCATACCATAACCCATATAAGAGCTGATAAACCACAAATGTCAGGGTTTAAACTGGTGTCCCACAGCCTCCACACAGACTGACATATTCAGAAATATCTGATTAGTGCTCAACACCGTCGACCACGGTCTGCCATGGGTGGCAAACAACGAACACGTGTGGGAAAAATCTGAAGATCAGAGGCGAGTGGATCGGGCGAGGGGGCGCTAGTAGATAGAAAACAATTCTAATTTCAGTCTGGTATTGGGACTCTAGTCCAATGTACTGTACCTAGTAGATAGAAAACAATTCTACTAGTAAATGTTAGGGCACAATCATAAATCTAAACAGAATCAAGTACTCACATCTCAGTCTGGTATTGGGACTGAGATGCTCGTGTGGTAAGTACAAAGTCTATAAGGTAAAACTGTTGCTATACGAATATTAGCGTCGCGGGGGATCATGGTGAGACATTGTATGCTAGACGTCGAGTGTCACTTGACGTCACCTGTCAGTACCTGGTCGTGCTCGCACTATGTCTCTCATTCTGTCGTCTCCGCTTCTGTTGCCTCCGATATTCCCGATCCCAACACTCCCCCTCGAGCAGGACCATGTTACGACAACGGTCGTAGTCGGACTGGGATGGGTAAGCGAAGGACGACGGTCCTAAGCTATCGTGTCGTGTATCGGTTGAACGTCAATATACCTGGTAGCCTAAGCCGTCAGGTTGTGACAGAACGGAAGGGGAGGTAAGCTTCTAAGGCAGCGGCCGAAGAAGGGGGGTTTCGTGTTCGACGGTTGAGTCTAGACGAGGGATCGGTATCGACTCAAAGACAAACGGTCTAAGAGAAGATGTATCGGACTCAAGGATAGCGATCCAAGAGTATAGAGGGTTCGTGATCAGACTCAAGAGAGTTAACTCAAGAGAATATACAAGTCAAGGTAAAACCCAGTAGAATCAAGTTAAGGAATAATAGTACGAGTGGATCGACTATATATAGGTAGGGATCACAGTGTTCAGGGCAGGTCTGGTAATCGTACAAGGGTCAGGAAGGATATATCGGGTAAGCAAGAGGAGGCAGGAGTCCATGAGGTCAGGGTCAGGGTTCAGTGGGAACATCAAGGGAAAAGGAAGTAAGGCCATGAGGCCATAGATCAAGGGTCCAAATGGAAGCGTCTAGCTTCTGTCACAGAAGGTCAGGGTCGGCGGGGATCAAGAAGTGCGTCAAGCAGCATGGTGAATCGTGAAGAGGTGAAGGTGTGATGTTGTGACGAGGTCAGAAAAAGATAGGGGTGCCATGTTACTGTAACAGACCAAGTGTCATCATGCTTCGAAGCTTCTCAAACCAGGGTCAAGGTAGTGGCTTCACAAACACATCTGCTACGTTGTCATCTGTTGGACAATAGCGAAATTGGAAGGTCTTGTTCTTGATGTGCATGCGAATGAAGTGAAAACGGATGTCGATGTGTTTCATATGCGCGTGGAATTTGTTGAAAGCCTCTGATGCTTCAAAGGCTAATTTACCGAAGAAGCCTTGTGCCGCAAGCTCCGTTGCCAGCACCCTGCTTGTATCCCTTGGTCTTACTGAAGCTGATGCAGCGGACGCTGCTCCTCGACGTTCTGGCCGCTCCAATGCGGGAACAGGAGGTAGGAATGCCCAGCTAGAGAAGATCGGGGTAGTGTTAGAGGCTAAGTCCCAGAATCGGAAGCCCAAGGGTGCCACATCTCTTGGTACACTCAATCCAGTGAACCCCCAGGCTCCAGAACCGCCCTGTAAAGGCCAAAAGCGCCATCCAAAGGTATAGCTCACTATTTTTGTTGTTGACGGTGTCAGGCGATGTTGTCAATATAATATATCATTTTACTTTCATTAGAGTAAATCCGTGATATATCCCTGCCTTTGAACTAACACACAGGGTAATGATATATCATTCAACACAGATGATATATCGCTGTATGCCCTGCACATTTGGGTGGGCTATTCTTATACACAGCTGCATTTTTCACATTTTTTTAAACTCGGCTGCTTTTCATTCCAGGATACATTCTATATTTAGTGGAGTATGTTATGACCGCAATTTTGGCTTCCAAAAGCGGAAATTCACAAAACATATCCCATTTTGGTCACCTGCTCATGTCAGGTCTCCCCACATTATTCCCACACATCACATGTTCGCATTTTTCAGCCACACAGTGTGGGAATTGCCCCACAACACCAAAAAACATCGCCAAATATGGTATACCCCACAATGATAATTATTCCCACATTCTCCCCACCTCACTGCAGCTTCACCACCACACCACAATAGGTCCTCCTTCATATATAAGTAGTAGTTTGATATATATGTGTATAATATAATATAATAACCCACTTTTTTTGTGTATTTGTGTGCTTGCTCCTCCTCCAGGGCCCTTTCAAAATAGCCTAGGGTACAGAACATTTTCGCATTTTTGCCCCTTTGATAGGGAAGTGTTCTGGGGTATTCAGGACATATTTAGAAGTGTATATGAAGAGATTCCACCACTTTTTTGACCCCCTGAAGTAAGCTGCATCAATAGATATAGCAAATATACATGAAAACACAGAATATGTTCCCATGCATGTATTTCTATGTAGATGTACCTGTAAAATTTATCCCCGGCATCTATTAACCAATAGGAACAATGTAACAGGAGTCTAGGGTAATAGGACAAGACCCTGGGATGCAGTATACCTACCCTTTCCTGGTGGTTCACCCCCTGTGAATTTTTTTCCTGTAGGACTGGACCCCCAGGATGGTAGGGGGTCTACACCTATGCATATTTAAAGTATATCTATCACATAGATACCACAGGAAACCTACAGGGTCCTTCTACAGGAACAGAAATATGTGAAATCACATTTTTGACATTTTTGATATTTTCAATATCTTACCCTTGCACAAATGGACCACCCTGCTCATATATCATTAGCTACATATATATATGTGCTTTCTATACCAATGATCAGTTCACAATAGGCCGGAGTTTTGATCTAGTGTGTATACTTGCTATTTCTACTGATAAGGGTCCTATACCTTCAAAACATCGAAATTTAATAATCAGACACCTGGAGCATATCTCACATATATTCAGTATAACAGGACTAAATCTACAGAAGGATCCATCCAGAATTGTGAACTGGGGAAGTGAAATAGATAAAACATTGAGTGTGGGAAAGTTCAAATGTCCAAAACATCGAAAATGGTTAGTTGAGTGGTAGTAGGACTTTAATGCTGTATCAACTTACTTTATCACCACATCCCTTCCGCATATCTTCCACCCTTAGGGCAAAGTGTAGTATAGGTTCCTTGTGTACTCTATCATATATCCTATTGAAATTTAATAAAATATTTGACCAGTGTCATATGTAAATGTGACTTTTGTGTGAATTTCGATGTTTTGAAGGTATAGGACCCTTATCAGTAGAAATAGCAAGTATACACACTAGATCAAAACTCCGGCCTATTGTGAACTGATCATTGGTATAGAAAGCACATATATATATGTAGCTAATGATATATGAGCAGGGTGGTCCATTTGTGCAAGGGTAAGATATTGAAAATATCAAAAATGTCAAAAATGTGATTTCACATATTTCTGTTCCTGTAGAAGGACCCTGTAGGTTTCCTGTGGTATCTATGTGATAGATATACTTTAAATATGCATAGGTGTAGACCCCCTACCATCCTGGGGGTCCAGTCCTACAGGAAAAAAATTCACAGGGGGTGAACCACCAGGAAAGGGTAGGTATACTGCATCCCAGGGTCTTGTCCTATTACCCTAGACTCCTGTTACATTGTTCCTATTGGTTAATAGATGCCGGGGATAAATTTTACAGGTACATCTACATAGAAATACATGCATGGGAACATATTCTGTGTTTTCATGTATATTTGCTATATCTATTGATGCAGCTTACTTCAGGGGGTCAAAAAAGTGGTGGAATCTCTTCATATACACTTCTAAATATGTCCTGAATACCCCAGAACACTTCCCTATCAAAGGGGCAAAAATGCGAAAATGTTCTGTACCCTAGGCTATTTTGAAAGGGCCCTGGAGGAGGAGCAAGCACACAAATACACAAAAAAAGTGGGTTATTATATTATATTATACACATATATATCAAACTACTACTTATATATGAAGGAGGACCTATTGTGGTGTGGTGGTGAAGCTGCAGTGAGGTGGGGAGAATGTGGGAATAATTATCATTGTGGGGTATACCATATTTGGCGATGTTTTTTGGTGTTGTGGGGCAATTCCCACACTGTGTGGCTGAAAAATGCGAACATGTGATGTGTGGGAATAATGTGGGGAGACCTGACATGAGCAGGTGACCAAAATGGGATATGTTTTGTGAATTTCCGCTTTTGGAAGCCAAAATTGCGGTCATAACATACTCCACTAAATATAGAATGTATCCTGGAATGAAAAGCAGCTGAGTTTAAAAAAATGCGAAAAATGCAGCTGTGTATAGTAGGGTGGTGATATATCACTAGTGCTAGTACAGTCCTGTGGTAAGTCAAAGGCCCTGATTTATCACGGCTTTATTCTGATGGTAGTAAATGATATATCATATCCCCAGGATGTTGTGACGGTGTTGATTGTGCATTTAGGTACTCCCTCCACCATACAGTCCTGATCCCTCAGACCTCGTTGCCAGTACCCTGTTTCCCAGCTTTTCATCGCAGCAAAGTGGTGGGAGGTTTGGTTTTGCAGCTTCCACTACCACACATACTGCCCCCCCTAGCATGGAGCCCAATCCTCAAGCCTTGAATGACCCATACATCACCATGGGAATGAAGGTTGCTGAGAAGTACAACCAGAATGCTCTCGTCGATCAAGCTCGCAGTCCTCAACCTCCACCAAACACTACCTTTTCAGAGCGCAACCTGGACCCGGCCCTGCACAAGGAGGATGATGTCGTTAGGCAAACACTTCATGCAAGGCTGGTAGGATCCGATGTGGAGGACAGTGAAGCTAACAGTAGTGGCAGCGACATTGACATTGACAAAGATGACAAAGGAGACGGGGGAGATGGAGGACACGGAGGAGATGAAGGAGATGACAGAGACGACAGAGATGAGGGAGATGAGGGAGATGACAGAGAGAATAACGAGTCACAGCAGTTTGGTTGGGGGGCAGCTCACTGACGGCAGAAAGAACATCCAGGTAAGAATTTCATATCGAGAGTACCTTCACTGACTTGATTTACATTTGCAGGATTTTCAGCTGAAGTTCTCCCTACTCAGGCTCGAGTTGCTCGCCCTCTGACCCCGGATTTCGAATTCCAATACTCATGTGATGAAGATGATGACTCTGCTCGTATGCATCTCAACAACCGCCACGAGGTATAGTTTTTGTTACTCATTTGGATCATGCTCACAGTTTCTCACCTGTTTAAGCTTCTGGACACCTTGCCGGGAGTAGAGCAGGAATGGTCAGACACTCAGGTGAGGGATTGGTTGTGTTTTCGACGAGGCTCATGATGTTTTGAAGACTACCGCCTCAAAGCCCGACAATGTATTGAAGCACCACCACGATAAAAACGGTCAGCCTTGCCTCCTGACCCTGAATTGCTCCAACACCTCAATCAAGTGGCAGAGTCTGTCAACCAAACCCAGGGTCGGTCGAGAGTCAAAAGATCCAAAAGATCTGATAGCGGGCCAAGGCCTGATCAACTGGCTTGGTATGGATCACGCTGGAAAAGTTTCCTCAAGGAGGCCAAAGGAGAGTGTCGCGGGCAGCATGCCCTGGAAAACCCATTCCTGCCTTTAGTCAAGGGAATGCCAGGAACCATCTCCGAAGTTCTACTCTCAGTTTTGGTCATGTGGGACAAGAATGGTAAACAATTTGAAGCTGGTACGTGCTTGTTTGTTCCCGCACTAATCTGTCTCATATTGTGATGCAGGGGTTTGGCTGGAGCAGCGATATAACATGACATGATTGGTGCGTATATTACTTATGTTCATACTGTGCTTCATTGACGGGTTTGTATTGTGGTTGTATGACGACCTGTCGACTTGGCGGTCCGATCTGAAGAAGACCGCAATATGTATTGCACCACTATCATACTCTCTTTTGCCTCCACCTTCTGTTCCTCTTTGTCATATTCCGTACCTGAAGCTTCTCGTCTGGTCCGGTCCGTCCGTTCTCTCGGTTCCATTCTAGAATTCATTTCCCCATGTCCCCATTTGTATATGCTTCTTGATGCCCCTATATGCCCGGATCCTTCTGACAGTTAATGTCCGGGTTCATTCTGATCTGTCCGTTAGTCTATTCATTTCCTTTTCATTTAACTTGTCCCCCTTGTTTCATTTAATCTCCGGCTCCATTCTCGATCGTCCGCAGCAGTTCATATCTGTTAGTACATTTTCTACATAGCCCTCTGATCCGAAGACTGCGCTTCGGCTGGATACCCGTCGGATATACTACAGTATATAAACCCTTTGTAACCCGTAGTATTTCCTCAGTTCGAATATTAACTTAGACTCTGTTCAATCCTCGTGTTCTCTCGGCTCTTAGGATTTATTGTCCTAGTCCGATCCTCCGAGCCTCGGGATTATATCCCTAAGGCTAAAATACCTCCGCCTCTACCTTCGGGTAGTCTATACCTTGTTAGTTTCTACCCGGACGAAGTCTCGGGTAGTCTTCCCTCTTTCGTCCAGCCCGTCCACACCCCTCGGCCGACGATGTCTACCCCCCCTGTAAATTAGGGGCATGTACTCGGGTAAAGAGCGCAGCGCACGAGCTGAAGCTAAGCCCCTCCGGTCCGACCCGTTGAACACGGTCTTAACACTCTTCAACAATGTGCAACTTGGATCGAAAACACCGCTAAGGATTTACTCGAGGGTGGTTTGTATCTATGGTTTGGAATAGACCAGAATGTAAGTGACCTTGTGCTGATCGCAACCACACTCACAGAAGACCAACAGGGGAGAACGAGGAACTTTGCCAATCCTGCCCTCCACGATGCCACCATTGCCTTTTTTTACACAGGGCCTTACCAGATTGCACGGAGGCAGCCAGACCGGTTCCGTACTCAATTGCCCATATTGTGTTTAGCCTTAGTTGCCACGGCAGTGATTTGTTTTCCTCCCCTCATTGTCATGCCTTTGTGTTGACTTTTCTTTTTACAGTTCCACTGCGTTTTCGACAGCCTTAAGAAGAACGGTAACAGTAAATCCTATCCAAACTTCTCCTCGAAAGAATACTCGCCCATCTACCGGAGAATGCTCTCAATCATCAAAGAAACCCTCGATGATGAGTATCACGGCCCTAGATTGTCAGCACAACTTCGAGAATGGGCTGAAGCTGGATGGTAAGTTCTTTTGTATATGATACATGAAAATTTCAAAATTTCATTAATATAGGGCTGAACATCTCAAGCTCGACGGTGGCGCTGCGCAGACGAGACATGACCACCTCCAGGTCATTCTGGATTAAATACATGTTCCGTCCCTGATTTGTCGTCCACTACTAGTACTATTATCATGTGCTTTCATTTTTCCCTGTCCGAGATTCAATATTCAATTTCAATTGTGGCTACTAGTACAGAGTGAATAAGCTTGAGTGAAGTGTACAAGGCACATTGTCTGCACAACTCCCATTCTTTGAGCGGTCTGTAAGTGTCTGTACAGAGATAGACAGAGGAAACCAGCACTATTTGAGAGCTTGTTACAAGCTATTTGGTGCTCACTGGGCATTCTGTGAGCATCTGTACAGAGATTGACAAAAAGGTAGGCTACTGTAGTAAGCTAGGTAATAGGGACTAAGCTACACAGCTGGGATGCTGTACAGCTCTGTACAGCTCTGTAAAGCCAATTGCAGTTTACTGATTAAGCCTCAACCTCGAGGCCACCTAACAACACCACTCGTTCACAAAGACCCTTTGAGTCAACCCCTAGTATGTCATCAAAAACGCTGCATGTTGCCCCTTCACAAAGGAGTCCGCAGAAAACGACTCACACTACACCACAAAGGATACATATCCTCCCAGCCTATAAATCCCAGGCACGGAATACAGACCTCCCTCAGACTAAAGTCAACACGACAGAATCCCATCCCTCGCTCCCCTCACCCATCATACACTCCATAAGATAGATATGTCCTCAGACGATATACAGATGTCGTCGGTGAACCACAAAGCCACAGCCCCCACAACCACAACTCCCACCCAACACATGAATACCGACTCTAGAGTCAACAAGCACACACGCCCCACCTCCACATCTCAAAACCCTTCCCCACAGACGGCTGTGCCAAACACCACACAAACTCAAGATGTTGCCACCACCAATACCTCGAGCCCCTCCCCTAATAAGTGCCTTAACATAGAGCACAAAAACCAGCTAAACACCCCAGTGGCCACTGATCAATGGCAATTCCTATGCTCGAACGATTCCACCACAGAGGTATCAGGTATGTGAACCCATACTCACATGCCCCCACCCGCATTAACAAAACTCCCACAGTCAGTGGCATCAGAACTCTGGATAGCGGCTTCAAAATTACAGCCACCCTACCAGGCGGGTTCCCCATTCCACAACTCGGACAATCCACCTGGCGCAACATTTCACAAATATTGAAAGATAAATGGTGCCAGAAAGAGGGTGCAAAGGTGTGGGTCAGGACATACAGGGCGAAACATGAGAATAACGCCCAAGGAACTGTAGCTAAACTCAAGGATGCAATAACCAAGATTATTGGCGACTCCGATGCCACAGACCTCATCGTCAGCACTCCCATGGCAGCAGTTGAGCTCATTGAACACCTGCCTCCCCCTTGGCATTACCTTATCTCTGGCATTCCCACCGAAGCCATCGAACGGCTCCTCCGCCTCCAAGTGTGCTCATCCCCGGAGGTGTCCTGCTTCTTTGTTCCTTTCGAATAGCCTCTCCCCACCTATGCGTTCACTCTGGAGAACTTTTCCTTCCCTGACTCCAAAACAACCAACAAAGAGATCGCGGAAATAGTGAAAGACACCATCCGCTCGAACCTGGACGTCCTACAGTTCATCCACGAGAATATACCATTCCCCGACGCAGAAGCCACCCTACACACCACCGAATCCATTAAGGTCACAAGCCTCACCCTCGCCCACTCCAAAACTTTAAAGGAGACAGTCTGGAATATCTACTTCAACTCCCCGCTGGCATTCACGCTCAAACAGTACTTCGACTGGACTAGTATCCTACAAAGCTTCTTCTACATTTTGGAAGACCATGGCTACGGCACCGCACGCCACGATGCTCAGTTCGTCTGCGTCGGCTGTAAGTCCTTTGACCACCCAACAGGGCTATGCCCCTTCCCCCGCATCTCCAGGTGGTTCAGACCCTCCTCCTCAGAAGATAACTCCAATGTCACCCTCGACAACTGGAACACATCCAGCCACGGCCAAGGGGCCTTTAACGGCAGCCCAAACCATGGAGGCGGAAACAGAGGCCAACCAAGAGGTCATATGAGAGGTGCGCCCCGAGGGAACGGACTCGGAAAGAGGGGAAGAGGAAGAGCCTTCTAGAGAACCAGTTACCTACCATACCGCCCCCGTAGAATGATCCTATGTACACCTGTACAATGTACCATGGCCCATGACCCAACTAATGATAATAACGACTCTGTTGACACATCTCCTAATGTAAGGATAAGGAGAAAGCTTGAGCAATGTACCTGCCAGCTGCACAACACTACTAGAGTAAGTCTATTGGAGCCCAAATATACTGCAAGGACAGGAAAGCTCTGAACCCTACTAAATCAAAACAGCAATCTTTTTAGGTCAAGGACGTGCCGTGCAGAGATGCTGAAGTCATGGAGGAATCACACTTATCGCCTTATCAAATCTTTTGGCTCCCCTACGACATTGTCCTCCCTTCGTCTGGCTGGGATAAGCTAGTGCGGCCCACTGCTGTGGTCAAGGCATGGCACTGTATTTTTAACTACTAACTCTACTACAGACCCAACTAACACACTAAACATGGTCAATACACTAGGTCACAGTTATAGCTCCCACAGATCCAGAGAGGATTGTGCTTTGCCTGTCAGCCAATCCTTTGATGATGGATCAGCGGGCGATGGTGACGGGCACCACACAAATACTAACCTTCCCCCCCTCTAGAAGCCGAAACACCTAGTGCCCCCGAGCACACAACCACTCCCGAAGGAGCGTCTGCCATAACAGACACCCAATCCATCAGTGCACCACACAGTGCCGCTCCAACCTCACCAGAGAGCAACAGCAGCCCCCCACCAGGCCAAGCGCAGAATCAGTGCACCCCTCACGCATCTAAGAATAAGAAAAAGACGTGAGCGAACATCAAAGTCATGTCCCTAAATATGAGAGGACGCTGGCATGAAGGTTCAGATAAATGGACTCACATTAATCAAATCATGAAGGAACAAAAAATTGGAGCACTAGCACTGCAAGAGAAGCACCTCACAAAGGAAGACGAATCCACCCTCAACTCAACCCCAGGGTTAAGACTACATATCATCTCATCGATCGACCCAGCTCACACTAACACGAAAGGAGTCGCCATTGTCCTAAATAAATAACTAATGAACGTCATGAACATTAAAACATTTGAGATTGTACCTGGAAGAGCTCTACTCATGGTAATCCCCTGGCTAAAGAATACTACACTTAAGATCTTGGCCATCTATGCCCCAAACGACCCGCGAAATAATCAGTATTTCTGGGAACTAGTCCATTCTAAGATTAAGAACTTACCTAGACCCAACATCATGCTAGGAGACTTCAACTTAGTTGAAGACGCATTAGACAGACTCCCCCCCAAGGCAGACCCACCCAACCCCACATTGTCACTCTTAAATCTCACCTTAAACTAAAGGACGGCTGGCGCCAAGAGAACCCGGACACTCTCCTATACACCTTTGCACAATCTGCGCGCCAAGGTGGACACCAGTCCAGAATAGACAGAATCTACGTGAACGAAGAGCTCCTGCCCTTTAGTAGAGACTGGGACATCTCCCCCCCTTGAATTCATACAGACCATCAGTTAGTTTCAGCTAGAATCTCGAAGAAAAACATGCCCTTCGTGGGAGAAGGGAGATGGTCCCTCCCCCTCTATGTCCTCAATGATAAGAGACTAAGCGAGGACCTCGTCAACCTAGGCAAAGCACTAAATCAAGAGATAACGGAACATAAGAACCAGCACACCAAAGTCAATAACCCCTAGCTAGCGTTTACCACATTTAAGCGGAAAGCCATCACCCTATGCCGCAACACAGCAAGGAAAGTAATCCTGAAGAAAAAGAACAAGTTAAAATCTCAACTCACGGCTACAATGACGGATCCAACACTGTTAGAAGAGGACAAGCGAATAGTAGGCCTACACATTCAAGAAAAACTAAATCAGCTAGAAATCCTTCAACACAAAACCTCACAGGACCACTTAGCAGCTAAAATATGTCTTGAGAGTGAGTCGCCTGTGAGCAAGTTCTGGGCCAAGTCCGGAAGAGAACAGAAAACTCATGATGCAATAGTCGAGCTTAGAGTTCCAGAATCCCCTAGCAATGCTCCAGCCTATGAACATAGGTCAGACAAAATGGCTGAGTTGGCAAGAAAATACTATGATGACCTTCAAAAGGAAGGCATGGCACAAGGTATTGAGCGCGAGGAAGCCCTCACGAAAGTCCTAAACACTATTGACATTAAGCTCTCTGAATCCAATAAAACAGAGCTAGAAACCCCGCTCACCAAGGGGAACATTGAAGAAGTCCTCGGGCCCCTTCCCAATGGTAAGGCCCCAGGGATAGATGGGATTCCCTACGAGTTCTGGAAATGGCTAAATGAAAAGGCTAAGTCGATACCAAAAGACGACAATGGAGAATCACCCTTCGACTTTGCTGAATGCCTTACAGCGGTGTACAATGATATTGAATCCCATGGAGTGGTGGACGCCTCCTCCTTCGCGGAAGGATTGCTACATCCAATACATAAGAAAAAAGACAGACATGAGATCGCAAACTATAGACCAATCATGCTACTTAATAGCAATTATAAAGCACTCACTAAAACCCTAGCACTCAAACTCACAAGGACAGTACCATCCATCATCCACAAGAACTAAGCCGGTTTTGTACCAGGCAGGAGCATAACCAATCAAATTTGCCTCACCCAACTAATTATGGAGTATGCGGAGGTGGAGGGAGAAAAAAGCGCAATTGTAGCCCTAGATCCAGAGAAGGCCTATGATAAAATAGTGCATGACTATTTGTGGAAAATTCTAGAAAAATTTGACTTACCTGTAAACTTCATCAAAACGATACAATCCCTATACAGAGATGCTGAAACCTCTGTAATGATAAACGGCGAGATCAGCACAAAATTTAAAGGTTACCAGGGGTGTGAGACAGGGAGATCCATTGTCATGCCTCCTATTTGACCTGGCTATTGAACCATTAGCAGAACTGTTAAGAAAATCAAACTTTGCAGGATACAAGACCAAAGAAATGACGCACCGCGTTGTGGTAACCATGTTCACAGATGACACCACTGTTTACCTGATGGAGAAAGACGACTTCGCGGCACTAAACTGCACCCTATCCTGCTGGTGCAGGGCATCTGGGGCCAAATTTAACACCACTAAAACTGAAGTGATTCCAATAGGCTCTAGAGAATACCACAATAAAGTAGTAGAGACTAGAAAAATCAATAACTCACAAGAAGCCCTCCCAACTAGTATTGACATCGCCAGAGATGGCAAAGCCATCAGAATTCTTGGAGTGTGGATTGGTAACGGGATTGAGGAACAAGCTATATGGTCTCCAATCTTGGAAAAGATAGAGAACACTCTACAGAGATGGGAAAAATGGTGCCCGACCTTGAAGGAAGGAAAATCATCCTCCAACGAACCATAGACAGCATGACACAATATTTGACCACCGCTCAAGGCATGCCAAGAGACATTGAGGATCTCCTCATCAAGAGAACCCGCAAGTTCATCTGGGATAGTGAAGGAAAAAACTCGGTTAGCATGGGCACACTATACGCCCCAATATCAGAAGGAGGTAAGAACATTCTTCACCTAAAAAGCCGCAATGAGGCAATGGAACTTAAATGGCTAAAGAGCCTCCTCGCTCCCCCCAAAGAATGCCCTCAATGGACCTTCTTTGCCTACTCCCTGATTGCCAAAGCAATGCAACCCTCCCCGGTAGTGAAACCCCAAGCTCACATCAGCCCTTTCATACAAATGTGGTCTCCCTTGATCAAAAAACTCCCCACACACCTGAGCCGCATGGTCAAGGCAGGAAAGAAGTATAACATGAGATGGGAAGCTATATCCATCAACGCAGATGTCGCCAGACAACTCCCTGCTTGGTTCCACATTGGAGCGTCCAATAACCTAAACAAGCTCAATAACCACTCATACACTACCTGCTTGAGAGAAAAACACCTAATTGCCTCAGTAGGGCAACTGGAAGCCGTCACAACAAGACAATCCCCACTCCACAAACAACACATGGCATGTGACTGTGAACACTGTGTCCAAGACAGGATGTCCCTAAACTGTGTGAGACCTTTTAAGTGCAAAAAACTGGCGAATGACATACTTAGCTGTATCTACCCGAAATGGCACCCGAGAACCTGCACAATAGAATACGCCCTCGCTATTGCTCCAGAACAAATCCCACCAGAGATCAATGCTGAAGGACAACAGAAATTTGGGATTTTTGACACAATATTCCCCTCCCCCGCCTCAATTGAAGATGGCTACTGAGCCTTCGTTACACCTAAAAACCACAGCATAATGTCAGCCAAACAAGCCCCTATAGTTCCAGGAGCTAACCCCCAGCTTACCACCATCACCATTGCTGGCTCCTATTGAGTAGATAAAGATGGAATATATGTTGCAGGAGGTGGTGCTTTCTTCGGATGAAACGACACCCGCAACTTGTCAGTCAGGATCCCCGAACGACTAGCATCCCCTGGCACTGGTGAAATAACAGCCATACTGAGAGCCGCACAAACCACTCCCCTGAACTCCCCTCTCCACGTCATAGTCAAATCTCCTCGCTTAAGAAAAGACTTAACAAAAAACCTTCGAAATCTAGAGGACCTCAATTGGTCAACCCCCGAACACCCTACCCTAATGAGATCGCTAGTCACAAACCTAAGAACACGCAGTGCGCTAACGACCCTAAATGGTTGGGACAACACCACATCAAAATTCACCACAGAAGGAGCATCGAGCCTAGCCTCATTGACCTACAACATCTATGTAGATGTATAAATGTATGAACTGGAGGTAGGCAACCCACATACGAGGTGCATAAGAAGGGTGGTCAGATATACCACCAAGAGCAGAAGGGGCCAGGAAGCATGTGGCGTGTTGAAATACCAATCTAGCCAAAAGAAATCATATCCATCAGTTTTATATAGACAATGGACTGTGTAGAAAACTGACCTGTGTTAATATACATTTCAGAGTCCTTGTCGTTTTCACCTTTCCGCTGTCTTTCCCACTCCTTCTCCTTGAAATCATCAACACGATTGAGCTCCCTCATGGTGCACTTAATAAGGGTGTTTTTTTCCTCAGTGATTTCCCCGACACAATGGGTTTCAATTTCAAGCGCCTCCTTCATCGACATTGTGAGGTTGTTCTGGAATATAAGAAGTGATTGATTTATAAGGTGACAGAGCTCTAGCGCATGTAGACCAGAGTTGACAGCAAGAAGACCATTGTGATCAAGATGTATGTATGGTCCATCAATGGTAAACTTCTGGTACCCACTCTTGTCCAAGATGAGTTCGGGTAGGCTAGCCTTGCCATCATCTTCCTTGTATTCATCTAACTCGTCATCATTGTCCTATGGGTCTGAAAATTCCTTGATTACAGAGAAAGTTTTAATAGAAAAATAAATACTCACAAAATTCTGACTTCAATCAATGTGCAAATTTTTCAAAATATTGCAATAGCCAATCCTTATTCCCCCAAGAACTCTGCATAAAAGGCTTTTTGCTGTTGAGGGGCTTGGACTCATGACTAAATAATAAGAGTGTTGTGTTATTATACTATAAGACTGTGGTGCCAAAAATACACTCACATGACAACACTTAGAGTCTGATCTCTTCTTGTAAATGGTTAGGATAATAACCTGACATCTCATATTATGGCACATTTGTTCAGTAAAGTCATCCAGGGCTTTTTTGGTACTCATCAATCTTCTGCTTAAATAGCTTCTGAGCAACATCCCACTCATTAGTTTTCTTCTTGTAGAAGGCTGCATCCTTAGGATGGACTGCAGTCTCTCTCTCCTCAGGGGACAGGCCACAAGCCCATCTCCCAGAAACTTATCTTCTACCCATATGTCAGTGTCATTGGTTAAGAATTGATGGAAGTAATATCTGACTAAATTAGATCATACATTTTTCAATGCCTTTGGCAACTCAACCAATTCATTCTGAAACTTGTTTCTGGAACCAATATGATGCACAACTGTCCTCAGCATACCTCGATGTGTTTCACACAATGCAGCCACAAATACATCCTGATGGAGAGCAAGTATGTGCTTGAAAGATGTGTACCAGATAGCCATGATGAGTTCAGTGATTTGCCATCACATGACAGATAACACATTGATACATCAGCTCAACAAATGATAAACAAGATCACATGACATATTAAGACATATTCATACTCAAAGCTTACTGGCTTGCCCTTCTGCCAAATAATCATTTGTGGATGCAAATAGGCTACAAAGAAACTTGCTTCCTCCTGTGGAAGTGTTGTTCGTAGGGGTGAATAGGTTACAATGAGATGAAGTCAAATTATTGCAAAACAAACATCTACCAAACTAATGGTCACAAAAATCCAATTTGTGCCCTCTTAGTGAATACTTCCTCATCCCTACTTCAAAGACACTTGCCTCTTGTGCCAGGATATATTACAGAAGACAGCAGTGGAAATATTGTGGAGGGGACTCAGACCAGCCCAAATTCTTGCTCTTAGCGGTATTGACAACAGAACAAGGCAGTTTGTCAATGTAAAACTTGTGGCAGGGCATACCTTTGGCATTGTCCAAATGTCAACAACATCAAATATGATGTGGCTTTTTGCTGCATGCAGTTGATTTTCCTCCTTCTTTTCAAACTCAATACTTCTACCTCAACATTTCTGGCTCATCTCATTAGCTGCTTACACAGGCTGCAGCTGTGTGAGTGGTTCTTTTTAATTTAAGTTCATCGCTAACTGCTGTATTTTGTTCATTGCCTAGGTTTCATTTTACAAGGTAAGTACTATATTGATCTTTCTTCATACTCAAACTATTCTAGGTGTTTGGTGGGGATTGTTCTGGATTGTGGGGTGGTTTAGTACACACACCAGTATGCCTATCCACCCTTCTTCCAAGGGGGGTCTAGTGCTCGCAATGGCACACCTAGACTTTCTCCTTGCCAATGTTGCAATGAAACACTTAGTTTGGATCGATTGCATTCATTGCACACTGGTCTTTGGAAGCACTTACTTGGAGAATTGAAGATAATCCTCGCATCACTTGGACGTGATGCTCAGGAAGCATTTGAGAAGTTGTAAGTCATTGATCTTTACAGGATTGCTAACTTCCCTCAATGGTGCAACCTTAACCACTTCGAATCTGTCATCAATATTTCATTCACCAACGGCAACAAATACCAGGACCTCTCTAAGGTGAGTTTTTTTTTACTCATTCCGTGATCACACATATTGCTCATTATCTTGAAGCAAACATTGTATCCAGCTTTGAATATCCTGATGCACAGAGCCAGTCCTGTTGGCTATCAGCTGCTTCGCATTATCAGCAGTTATCAGCAGGTGGATAGCTGGATTGGTCTCAATGTGCATACTAAGAGCACACTTGCAGCGATCAAAGATGAGCTTTTAGTTTTTGATGTTGAGCTCAAGGTAGAGTCTTTACTTATCACCTATTGATCATATTCACTTACAGTGACACATTCATTTCTAGGCCTATATTATATGCGCTAAAGAATCAGAGATCGATAAATTGAAGCTCGACTGGGACTTTCCGAAGACCCACCTATGGAAACATGTTTTTCACAATATCCGACATAAGGGAGTAGCACACAACTATAGCACACATCCTAACGAGAAGCTTCATGGCCCCCTCAAAGACACCTATCACCATTGAATGAATGGAAAGGATGTCATGACACAAGTAAGTTCACAATATACATGTGTTGTTAATACTTAGACTGATGCACAATTATAACAATAGATACTTCGTATTGACCACCACAGATTCTCCTTGAAACTTCTGAGAGAATGTGTCAACGCACTTGATGAACACTGCTGATTGCAAGCGCTTGGCGACCTCAGTGAAGAAGATGCTCCCATAGCCTTCAATGGCCACGTGAAACTTGGCTCGCCAGCGCCGTGTCCTTCAACTATCATTGATGTCGAGAGTTGCGGCCAAACAGATTGTGCATTCCAGTCTTTTCACCACAAATTCTCTGAATTCATCAACACCGCTCTGCCTACCTATGGCCATCAACTAACGAGTTGGCTTACATTTCCAGGCCATTTCAAGGTATGCTAATCATTGTATTGTCTAATACATTGCACTCACTTGCTATACAGATTCATGAGCACCACTATCTCAAGGTGCACTATGAGTCAGCGGTGGACTGGTACTATCCTACTTATATTGGCTTATCATTATCTTACTATCTAACTACCATCTAATCATTATCTTAATCCTACATTATCTAGTACTATAGTTAACTATTATAATGTACACTTTGGGGGATTTGAACTTGTCACTTTTACCTTACCATGTATAACCGTAGTATAAACTGGCATAGTTACCCCTTGGCCATAAGGCCGATGTAATACATGGAACCCCAATCCTATATGCACATTTTTAAGGTCCTTATAAGGCAATATAAGTGTCGCAGTGAAACTGTAGTATCATTGAATCAAATAGTAAATACACGTCTGACATCAAGTATCTAAGTATGAGTACATACCAATGTAAAGTATGGAGTCGGAAAATGTTCACTTCGCTGTTGGCTTCTTGTTGCGTCCACTAGCGTGCTGGCAGTGCTTCTGGTGCTGCAGCAGAGATAGAGGTAGGCTGAGCTGAAATACGACCCCGATGAAGCACTTTTTGACCTGCTGGTGCAGTCAGCGCTGGTGGAAAACCATGATTGGTTAGCGATAGTTGACTAACATCCACCTGCAGCTGAGTAGAAGCAGATGCAGCACGTGGCTGGCTAATTGACATAGATGTCAAGACAGTGATATAATTATCCTGGACAGGTGCAGGTGCTGCGGAAAGAGCAGAAAGATTGGAAAGAGCTGGTGAGGGTGCACAGGAAATGGTCTCAAACATTGGGCCCTTTGAATTTGCGATTGTTCAACCATACACTACCATCACCGGTCCTCGCAGAATGGACCACATCTTCAAGCTCACTTGTGTTAAGGCCCTCCCTAGGTCATCCTCAATATTCATCCCGCTCAGTTCTTTCATTCGAATGGCTGTCTTAGTACCCGATTCCGAGCGTCAAGATGAATACTTCATTGCTGACCACATTGACAGCGACATATTTCTCCGAATGAAGGCCTGTCGGGTCCAGTAAATGTAAGTCAGTTGACAGCTATCAACATTTTGCAACTAATCATTCACTCAGTCCTCACAGCCATCAACATTTTGCAACTAGTCATTCACTCAGTCCTCACAGCTACCAATGTTTTGCAACTAATCATTCGCCAGGCACCAAACTTGTGCATCACACTTTTAGGTACAAATCCTCATTTCGTTCTACAGAAAATATCTGAACAATACATGTACATTTCTTCTTTGCCACACCTTCCACACAGCACCACTACTAATGCATCACACTTAGGGACAGCATATATTATTAGAACACCGGGTCCAGGATATCCAACTCAGAATCACCTGGCACTTAGAAGTAAGTCCCATTTATTATGTATTGGGCCTCGTTAGCGAAACATATTGATGCCAACCTAGGTTCAACATTGTTGCAAGTGCGGCTCCCATGAGCTGCTCGTATTAATATTATTAGTCAAAGCAATACCATCAAACTCTCTCTCTCCCCCCTATGGTTAGACTCTCCTTGGAGGGCGCTGATTAGGAACATTGTTCATTTGTAAAGTGAGTCCCACCGCATTATTATGTATCATCCCTGCTGCCAGCTTCAACATTTACATTTATGACTATTGCAGTAATGTAGCTCTTGTGCGCCACTGGTATTAGAAACTGACATACCACCAGACTCTACTTCCAATCTCATTGGATTCAGAGAGCACCAAACACCTCAATTAATCTAAGTGAGTCCCATCACGCCAAGCAATTATTACAGCTGATTAACAGTACCATCGTTTCTGTTAGCGAAGACCAGCAACCTAGGCAACTGAACCTGTGGTCAACGTGTTTCTCTGTCGACGTAATAATCTGTTCTGCAGAAGTGTTACCGAGCCCATCAGTGCCACCCCGAGGGGGCATGTTATATAAAGTGGGCAGTTTTATTCCACCCTTGCATCCCATTAACTCACACTGGACGTCTAGCACTTTCGCTCAGTTTCAGAGAGATTGTTGTCATGCCGCGCAATATGGATGACGAGGAAGATTTTGAGGCTGAGATCAACACCGTCTCCAATAGCTCTGAGACTGATGGATCCGACGGTGAAGATTCTGGGAGTGATTTGGATCAAGTAAGGACTGTCCTGGCTGTCCCTGGGCCAGACACACAAATGCACGATGTTCGAAAGGTAGGCATGACACTCATTAGTTTAATATTCACCTGTGATATTGTCTGATATATGCTCTATCTAATAGGTCCTCGCAACAGCGCAGCAAGCTTACAATGCAACACGGTCTGAGCTGCATGTGCTCAAGAGACAGTATCTCACTCTTTCATCTGTGATCCCTGCTCACAGCCACAACCACGTGCTCAAGAAGACATCTGCACTGGACTCCAGCATCACCCGCCAAGGACAGAAGTATGCCCTGTTCAGTCATTTCTGGGTCGTGAACGGTCTGTTTCCAACTACTCCTCAACCTGCTAATGTCGACCTGCAGAGCACTACACGTTGGAGCTCTCCTGATGCGAAGCTTAAAGGTGCAATGGGTGAACTGTATCAGATCATACCTAAAGACTTGCACACCTCCATGGAAACCTATCCGTGTTTTGGATCATTAGTAAGTTTATTGTGATTCCAACACTATCCTGAATTTCATGCTGATACTTGTGTTGGCCTTACTTTCATGCGGCAGTCAGCTCCAAGAGATCGAACATTCTGCACAGCATCAAGGATTGCGCAGGTGTTATCTTCTCTGCCTTCAAACTTGACCCCAACATCTTTGCCGACCAGCCTTCCAAAAAGCAGGACAACACAGATCTCCTTATGCTGCTCAAGAGGAATGGGGAGGGTGATTACATCTGTCTCGCACCTGTACTATTCACAAATCCTCATGCTATGTCAGCCAACAATTTCCTCAAATCGTCGGTGCTCGTCAAAGTAAGTACAACAACCAATGTCTCACTATGACACTAACCTATCACTGACACTCATACTAGATAATTCACGTTGAAGTGTATGGGAATGCAATACTCAGTGGGAAGACAAGGGGCCTGCGAATGGATGCGCTGAGTGTTACCGAGGGTATTATTGCCGGCACTGCTATATTGGTGAGTTTTTCTGACATTCACCGTCCTTTGCTTTGTATCACTGATCACTCATTTACAGGCACATTTCTTGTTAACACACGACGCTGAGCTCACTGCGACTGGAGCAGAGATGAAGATCAATTATCAGAAGGATTACAACTTCTATCTGGAATGCTTCTTCAAAAGCTCTCCATGGGCAATTAGCGTGATGGAGTATTTCAATAAGCAAGTGTTCAATACCAGCGCAGCACTGTCGAGCACACCCACATCTGTCGTACCTCCTGCCTCCACGCCCCGCACCTGGGAAGATGACCTATTGGACGAATTGGACAATCAGGGTTTTGGCAGTGTTGATCCACTCTTCTGTCCATCCAGCGTTCTTGAAGCATAATAGTTTATGCCATGGATGCAAAACTATTTTATGATTAGTGAAGGAAGCAAGAAAGTGAAAAGAAAACACGCACCCATTGCTATACAATATACTTCAGATTTATTGGTAAGCTCGTAGTAGCGGTTCAGACTTTTCTTGGCAAGACGCACAGCTGCATGAACAGAGGCACAATATTTCTGGTTCAAGGAATAACTTGTGAGTGCCTCATGGATTAGGTCCATGGCAGGAGTCACAGTGGCCAAGTTAGGTGTGGAGCGAGAGAAGAATGTAGTTGCGTCTTTGAGAATCTATAATGTAAACCTTAGTTGATATATAATTATAAATATATATATGACAAAGCTGCTGCACTATCTCCCATTCCACGTTGGTGAGTTCAAACTTGTGCAAATCTATGCCTTGGCTGTGTGTTACAACATTGATTGCATCCTGATGGTCCAGCGCATATTTCAACATGTCAAAGGTCGAACTCCACTGGGTAGCGACATCCCGTGGTGTATTGCTAATGGACTGGTCAGATGCACATAGTGCTTTGTGCCATGTGGGGAGGAGTACAGTAGTCGAGTGAATGAGTTTGTAAGCAAGCTGTTAAGACCGTGCTCAAGGGGCGGATCTGAAGGGCTTGGCTTCAGCTCGTGCGCTGTGCCCCTTACCTGAGTACGTGCCCTTAATTTCCGAAGGCTAGAAACAAAGTCCGAGGGAGGATGATGAATCCCGGTGGACTTCAAGGGGACAAGTCTGGTAGGCTTTTCGAGGAAGAGTCAGGCCGATGTTCAGGGGGTTAGTCCGGCCGACATGGGGGGGGTTGGTCCGGCCGACTTGGGGGGATTGGTCTGGCCGACATAAAGGGGGTTCGTCGGCTGACGTAAGGAGGGTTAGTCCAGCCGACATAAGAGGATTAGTCCGGCCGACATAAGAGGATTAGTCCGCCGGACAATAGGGGCTTAGTACACCCGGAGAATAGGGGCTTTAGTCCGGCGGACGTGGGGGACAGAACAGACAGGTGTAAGGACGGAAAGACAGGAAGTCCGAGGGGACAGAAGGACAGGAAGTCCAAGAGGACAGAAGCTAGAGGTAAGACTACACTAGACAATGTCCAGCGTAGAAACTGACAGAGGTAGACTAACCGAAGGTAGAGGCGGAGTATAGCCCGAGGAATCAATCCCAGGACACAGAGGTTGGACAGGGAAGTGGACCCGGGCCCATGGAAATGGATCCGGGTCCAAGGAAACAGGAATGAGGATAATCTAAGGTGATATTCGAACTGAGGAAACTACTACGAGTTTACAAGGTATTATATACTATGGACATGTGCGACGGGGACGGAGTCAGCGGAGATCTGGGTCAACACGAGGAACATATGGAAAGGTTAAACTGACAGGTGCAAGGAAAATAATACAGGAACAGAGACGGAGATGAAGTATCGAATGGATCCGGGCATAGGAGGTATGATCGAGAATGAAGTCGGATATTAACTGTCAAACAGATCCGGGCATATAGGGGTTAGGACAAGGGGACTATACAAATGGGGTAACAGAATAGGAGCAGGACCGGAAATGAACTGTCAAGTGGATCACAGGAAATGGGGACGGAGATGAACTGTGAAGTGGATCCGATGTTTTAGGGGTTAAGTGGACCTGGGTCCGAAGCTCAGGATCTGAGTAGGTCCGATGTTTGGGGTCCGATGCTTAGGGGTTAAGTGGACCCGAGTGGGTCCGACGTATAGGATGTCCGATGAATAGGATGTCCGACGAATACAGGAGGAGTGGACGAGTGGACGAGCGGATGAGTGGACGAGTGGACGAGCGGACGACATGAGTGGGATCCGACGAATAGGACGTCTGACGAAAAGGAGATCTGAGGTATGCAGGAGGAGGACCGATGAATAAGACGTCCGACGTATAGGACGTCCGATGTATAGGGGATCCGAGGCATACAGGAGGATGACCGATGAATAGGGCATCCGATGTATAGGACGTCTGACGTATAGGACATCCGATGTATAGGAAAACAGGGCAGTGTTACAGTAACATGGCACCCCTATCTTTTTCCGACCCTTTCACCTCTTCACCCCGTCACAACATCACACCTTCACCTCTTCACGATTCACCATGATGCTTGATGCACACTTCCTGATCCCCGCCGACCCTGACCTTCTGTGACAGAAGCTAGACGCTTCCCTTGGACCCTTGATCCATGGCCTCATGGCCCTACTTCCATTTCCCTTGATGTTCCCATAGATATCCATCCCTGACCTCATGGACTCCTGCCTTCCTGATACATCATTTCCTGACCCTTGTACGATTACCAGACCTGCCCTGAACACAGTGACCTCTACCTATATATAGTCGATCCACTTGTACTATTATTCCTTAACTTGATTCTACTGGGTTTTACCTTGACTTGTATATTCTCTTGAGTTAACTCTCTTGAGTCTGATCACGAACCCGCTATACTCTTGGATCGCTATCCTTGAGTCGATACCTCTTTTCTCTTAGACTGTTTGTCTTTGAGTCGATACTGATCCCTCGTCTAGACTTAACCATCGAACACGAAACCCTTCTTCGGCTGTTGCCTTAGAAGCTTACCTCCCCTTCCATTCTGTCACAACCTGACGGCTTAGGCTACCAGGTATATTGACGTTCAACCGATACATGACACGATAGCTTAGGACCGTCGTCCTTCGCTTACCCATCCCAGTCCGACTACGACCGTTGTCGTAACAGGCAGATCCTGCTGAGGGGTATGTCCGGTGGAGACTGGGATGCGGAGTTATCCTGCCGAGGGGTAGGGATAGGGTTAAGGTATAGCTTGGCTACATTTCAGAGGTCCGGACATTGTGTGTTGGGAGAGATGGGATATGATTCAGGGGCTCAGTGTACGGTATATGACACAAGCTTGCACAGCTCTCCGCTTTGCGATTCCTCGTCACTCTCTTTCGGGTCAGCATCACTTCTGTCTGCATACAAAGCTTCTTCCTCCTCCTCCTCCTCCTCCGTGTGAACAACTGCACAATGACTTTTGTCAGTCGAAAGGGGGGTTGGTGTAAAAGATGGTACTGGTATTGGTGATGTCGATGGCAGCAACACTGTCATTCTAGGGGGAGTGGTATCAGCAGGTCAGTTGGTTTTTGCCTGCTTCGGCAGAGAATTAATGGTTTCTCCACTCACTTCAGGTTTACGTTTCTTCGATGAGGTCCACATGGTCTTCTCTTCCAAAGCAGCCTTTGCTTTGTCTGTCATCTTACTTACCCATCTCGCTGATGCAGCGAAGAAGTTGGATTGTGACATGGTGAGGGATGGATGAAGTTGAGAGCGAAAATTTGCATGCAGGGTAGTTACTAGTGAGGTAGTACTATATTATATATGATATAACACAATTTAAGTTTGATGGATGGGTGCTATTGCATGGTATCATTCTAATTTAAGTTTAAAGTTTGATTATTGAGCATTCTGGTGAAAACCCCTGCCTGAGGTACTGGTATGGGTACCACTAAGTCGTACCCACACCTGTACCCCAGGGGTACCCATACCTGGGACCCGTGCGGGTTACCCATACCCGTGTGGATCCCTAGCAAAGTGTAGGAACCTACAACTTAACCAAACCATTAGCTATCAATAACCCTTACTTTTTGGAGAAATCATTATTACCATTTTTTTTGTTATTTACATCCATATATATACTCATATTACCTAGGTAATGAACAAAATAGCTTTTGAAACAACCTTCAGGATGGCTGGCTAGTCAATGAGGTTCTTTAGCAATATCAGCAAAATTAAACTGATTATGACAAGAAGAACTGGTACAATAAGTCATCCAAATCAACCAGAAAGGCGATTTCATTATTCATATGTTGTTGTCATTATCTTCAATATATTTAGGTCTAGTTATCCAAAGCACCAAATAATAGGAAAACGGCAGTCACTGCTAACTAGGCACTAAACTTAATGAAAGTGACCAATAGGACTCTGAGGCAGATCATAATGCAGACAAAGCTAGGCTACTAATAATAAAAGAATAGCCTTTATCTGTGGAGACCACTGAGCCCCTTTAGAATTGTCTGGAACAATATTTAGATGAGTCTGACTTATATCACCATTTTGTGTAGCTATGCCTATCACCCTTCAGAAATGAAATGCTGAATTCCAAGCTTCAGTATTAATTGTTAGGAGTCTGATCCTCTACCATGTATTACTTAGTAAGTATGGATGTGCTATCTATTTAAAAGAAAATGTGCTTAGCTCTACATATGTCAGATCTTATCTTGGCAGATCCAATCTAAACTAGATTGGAACTTATAATGGACTTGGACTTGTCTCACCACTTCTGTTGTTCAATGCTCTGGACTCTTTTGATTACATGCTTTGGATTTTCTGGCTCTCATCTATCTTGTAATACTTGTAATTTTATTCCTAATTGGCCCTTGAATTACTTCAGTAACTGAGTGTTCTAAGTGGTGATTTTTAACATCTTAATTGTTCATTTTCTGTGTTGGTTGCAACCATCAGATCTTAGAAGTATTTTGAACACTGAAAAAAACATCATTTTCATGTGCATTATTATTATGGTACAATACTACAGTCACAAGATATGAAAGTCAGTGTTTCGAATCCTGACTTTCCAATAGGACATGAAGATTATTCTATGTCTATTTAAGGTTAGAAAGAATTCACTGATAAAGGATCTAGGAACACACTGCAGAAATATACTCATTATTAACCTTTATTGATGCTATCCAGAAATACAATATGGTAGAGTATATTCTTGATTAGCATGAAGAGTATTTCATATCTGTTCATAGGGAGGCTGGTGCTACTTTACAAGCAGAGATCTGGGAAAGTATGAGACAAACTGACTTTGACACAGACTACTACTCAAATTCTGACAGAGAATTAGCAAACATTTCATATTACACTAGCACTGTCAATGACAATAGAATAGATTGACAATCACAACACTTTGCTTTGATGAAGGCATTGATTTCACTGGAGTCTAGGTCATTGTCTACTAGGAGGTTAATAATATGCTAGACTGAACAGCTCGGAAGAGATGATCATATAACCTTAGTTTGGTCATGCATGAACCACATGTAAAATATCTATGACCTCTGATGAAAGTGTCATTGTAGTAAAAGTATTAAATACTGTTTAAGGTAAAGCTTTGCTGATGATTAGATAAGCTAGCAATGCTGTTAGTGTGATCTTTATTCCTTATGCATTTCATCTAAACATCACCTTTGCTGTGATTATCATTGTAAGGAGAATGTTCCACACATATCAATGCTTAAGTAGTTAGTTGCAACCAATGTTTTATTGAGACATTTTTTCCATGTGAATACATGGCACTAAGAAAATTTTAAATGCTAGTCAATTATAGCTTACTAACATCCATTTTCAGAGTTTGAGATATGTGACCACCATGACCTTTCACAGAATACACTTCTAAGTAGTATCATAGAGCATAGATGTGTTAAGACATTATTAAGTGTGAACCAGTTTTAGTAACATATCTAAGTTTTGATACTTTATTTAGTGAAACTTAATATAATAAATCAGCATACTCACCTGTAGGTCATATTTGATTGCCCTACTGCAAGGTAACATCACATTTGTAATCTGTATGTACAATTGTAATGTACAAGTCAATAATGGTACATAACATTGATGTGAATGATAACAGTACTGTCCTACAGGAGGAGGTAGGCCCCTTCAACTGCAGTACCAACAGCCAAGCATCTGTTGACAGTTTCTATGCACCTACCAGCCAAGAGGATGAAGGGACAGTAGTAGCCTCTCACCTGCCACCTAGCTCTGCTGCAGATCAGCAGTTGGGGGGAGGTGGAGGTTTGTACTGCCTAAATGGGCAGGAGGGCTAACAACAGAAGCGCTGCCCATGCAGAAAGGAGGCACCATAAAAAAGAAAATGTTGGGCACCCCCATACAAATAAAGGTGTATGGATCCTTCAATCGAGATTGCTTAAAGGGTGCAGAGGGCAGTTGGAAAGGTTCAAGAGGAGAACTGAGGGAGAAGAGGGAGTATAGGCTGAATGAACTCCTTGTGATGGGCTTTGAGCTCATTAAATGAGATGGCCAGTAAGTTCCTTCATCAGTAATTCTTACATAAGTAGGACTCCATCTCCAACAGGACCCCCATGCCAGTAATTGACAAGAAAGGCTATATTGTAGCAATGCTTGCTGGACAGCCAAAGTCCACCTCTGATTTATAGAAAAATGTCTACTGCAAAATCATAGAGGAGGCAACCTGACTATTTGATCAACTTCAAAGCCTGGTACCTTCACAGTGTTACTGCAAGCCTTCCCAAAGGGAGGCTTCCTAGAAGGGGCCTCTACCATGTTGCAACAACAGGGATTTCCTTTGGTGAAAGGCAGCAGATGGGTCTAATGGTATTTTTTCAGTTCTTGTTGAACCCCCTAAGAGTATTAGCACCCCCAAAGCCTTGCTGTGCTCAAAAGTTATCAGCCAGCTGTGAAATCACTTTTGAAAAGCAAGGAAATGGACAGAATAATAGGCTTTCAGTGGAGTGGGTTAACCAGTTTCACTTATTTGATAGGCATTAAATTTTCTCCCAATATCCACCACATCTATGAGCACTACTTAGACAAGCTCTATGAAGAATACCAGACCAGAAGAGTTGATCATGACAAACTCTGCCTGATTATTCAGATGAACGAGCAATTGAAAATTGAAGGCAAATCATCTCCTAGTCAAGTCCATGTATACCTGTAGTAAAAAAAAATTAAGCAAATGAAAATTAGAGCGAAACATCTGGACGTACCATGTATTCGTCATTGATGTCCATTATATCATAGTTGTTAATGTTTCTAGCGTCCATCTGTGGTGAAAACAAATTAAACGAGTGAAAATAAGAACAAGACATCTAGATGTACCGTAACATTGCCCCCAGTGTCATCAACATCCATAAGAATACCGTTGTTGAGGTTTCTAGCGACCTATGGTAAAAAATTAGAATGAGTAAAAACATCAGTGGACTGGTGAATAGATGAGAATAGTACACATATGAACATACCATGTATTCACCTCTGGCGTCATCAATGTCCATACAATCACCGTCGTTGGCGACGCCCCCAGTGTCATTGACGTCCATGGCATGGCCATTGTTAGCATTTCCAATGTTCTTATCTCCCTGCAGTAAACTGCTAGCACGGGTGAGAGGAAGGCGAGACAGAGCATACCATTTGTTTGCCCCCGCCATCATCCATCTCCACAAGATCGTCGTTGTTGGCATCAACATCCATTTTCTGCGGTGACAAAATTAGAACAAATGAAAAACACAATGAGACACACGCACCATTTGTGTATACATACACATTATTTTCTAAATCTATCTCCATCGGTGTGCGTAGGCAACGGTGGTCTAGTATTTAGTATGATCATCACCGCCACTTCATTTAAGTGTGGTAGGTAGACTCACAATCCCCAGTGTTTGACGGGGACTGCACAACAGGTGTCTGGGTGACACATCATTTTTGACCGATGATGATTCTGTGTGGGCAAGTCAAGCGCGAGATATCTGATACTGTCGCAATACTGAATACATTGCAGAATGGCAGTCATGTGATTAGAAGACACATCATCAGACTGCAAAGGACAGCGAGTACGTGAGACAAAGGTCCACCGAGCACAGACATAGAAAGGATGGTAGGTGCGGTGACCCGAGCAGTCGTCCAGGACACATCAGGTCGCAGAATAACATTCAAATCACTCATATCCGGATGGCGAGCCAGAAATTGAATTAGCGTGGACGGTGCACAATCAATGTCGACCTGTAATTTGATGAGTATCAGTATGGACAGGTGCCGCAGGAGTTATCCCAGTGTGCAGAACTGAGACCCACACAACTCAATTGAAGCTTCTCCAAAGGGGATGATTGAATGATCTGCATGGTGAAAGGAAGGAGTTCAGGAGAGAAGAATGCCCGCAATGATGCCTGGAAGGATTTCAGGTGGTTTGAACCTGGGTGCGCCTTGATTTCGGTGAGCCTGGTGACGGATAACGAGCACATGTAATCGGAGAATCCTATGCACACGAGCTCTTCGCAGGAGGAGGCACAGATATTCTCAAGGAATGTGATTATCTGTGGAAAACAGGGGAGGCGAGAATGTCGAAACTCCAGAAAAGCATGATGTATTGTAGGGATTCATGGGGGACAGATTGCAGGAGGTGTGAAAATGCAGAGAGCTGTGCAGATCGCACATCAGCTTCAATCTGGCACAGCATCACACGTGGTGGATGAAAAGTATCTGTCCTTCTCCAAGTCATCAACATGTCAAAGTTGGGCGAGTTTACGTGGAGGTGAAACATATCCTGCGTGGAAGTTGGAAAATTCCTGATGGCAAAGAAGAGAGGACCGGCGATCTCTCTCAGCAGAGAAGAAACTTTGGTAAGAGAGTGTAGATCTCCTACTCCTAGTAGACTGGTGACAACAATGAGAATTTCCATGGGGACTGAGAAAATGAAAGTCCTGGAATTAGATGGCTCATGAGATTTCACGTGTTTGATCGTAAATGGATGTAGCTGGGTGTCTGCTTTACGCTTCAAGAAAGTGTCAGACTGTTACAGTAACATGGCCCCCTATCTTTTTCTGACCCTTTCACCCCTTCACCTCGTCACGATGTCACACTATCACCTCTTCACAATTCACCATGATGCTTGACGCACTTCCTGATCCCTGCCAACCCTGACCTTCTGTGACAGAAGCTAGACACTTCCCTTGGACCCTTGATTGATGGTCTACCAGGTATACTGGCGTTCACCGATACACAACTGATAACTTAGGACTGTCGTCCTTCATTTACCCATCCCAGTCCGACTACGACCATTGTCGTAACACAGACTATGCTCAGATCAGTGGAGATCGATCAAGTTTGATTGTTTTTAATCATACCACCTCCCTATACAAGCACTTTGCAGTAGGGCTAAGGTCCGTGTTGCAAAGGTGACATATGCTGCCTGTGTTAGTTATATGATTATTCACCTCATTCTATCCTTTTCATGGTCTCTATACGTACATATTCATTACCTATATTTCTCTGACCACTCACTCACTTTCCTGACCTCCCTAGGACTTGTCTAGGTCGAGTTATTCCTTACCTTTGTGTTATGGCTTGTCTGTTTACATTTGTTTACCATACATCGCCCATATCCCAGAGTCCAGTGCTCCCTGCCTCTTTGGCAACTTACTCTGGACTCTAGTCCTGATTATCTTTGGTCCCTCAGGAGCCTCTAGAAGCAGCCCATTCAGTTCCCATTGCAACAGCCTGCGGGAAATGATTCAAGGATTCATTGCTTCTGAGGGATCACTGAGTCAGCAAATTCCATTTTGCGCTTGGGGATGAATCCATGTCAGTCAGATAACATGCTTAAAAGACACACAGGTACCTTTACCGGTTGCTCGTTGTGTCCAGATGGCAGAATTCACAACATATGTGCCTTGTTTTCTTGAGTGGCAGCATCCTCCTGAAAGCGTGCTGGAGGAGTATTGTCCTGTAATACAAACATTGTTATAAGAGTTGGTGTGTGCGTGAGGAGCCTGACTGACCATCAAGGCAAATACCAATTTTGCACTTGCAGCGGAGGCAGAGGGATGGGTCGTTGACATGGATTCACTGGACTGAACCAAGAAATTATTAGGTGACGGTGAATGAAAGTCAACAGACATACATGGTGGACATCGTGTAAGAAACATTGTTGACCGGGGATATAGGCTATTGGGTTTCCCATCATAGAAATGCTTGAAGATTAACCACAAAGGCATTCACTTTAACTCACTCGAAGCAATTGTTCTCATCCTTAACCCAAGGGCGGCAATTGGATGCAAAGCCCATTTGAATCAAAAGACAATACTTCTCCACCAATATCGGATATGAACCAGAACCAGGACATAAGCAACTCAGTGGTACATACCGCTAAACGCTCAAGGATTGTAGGAACCCTTGGATACATACCCAAACATATGTTGGAGGATGGATGGAATACTGATGACAATCTTGGAGGACTGTCAGCAGCTTTAGAAAATTGCAAAATGTCGAGACAACTAAAGGACGATAAGGCTGGCCAAAAAAGCGAGTGGTGCAGCACCATGGGTACATCTGCTTGACCCCTATTTACATGGACATGACACTAGATTCCAGGTAGCAGCAGATGCCAGGTGTTGTGAGTACTCAGGAGGACACATCAACTATCAATTCTATCCAGAATGTGTGTGGAAAGTGTATCATTCGTGCTACCGCCTGGTCTCCATGCATTGCGGGGGCCCATTCACTCCAGCAATCTCTTACCTTTTGTGGCATATCCATCATCCCATTACAACTTCGATTATTCACACTGGTAGCCTTATGTGTTTAGGTCTGGAAACTACAGAGAAATTATGCATCCAACCTTCCTAATTGCCTGACTTGGGCTTTTGAACAACCCAGATACCCAGTGTTTTTGTGGGATAATGGGGGAGCCATCAAGCCATGATGATACTTGCACAGGGGTTTCCGCAGTCTTTAGCTGTTGAGTACCCTTATCCCAGAATATATCATATGACCAAGACCTCCTTTGGCATCAGAGTAATTCTCTCCGACTGTTTGTTGGGTGCTGATGAATCATCCTCGGGATTGAACTCGGTGGGATGTGATAGCCGCAATCAACCCAGTCTAACCAAGCAGTGGAGATCTGCATCCCTCCACCACAGAATGTCATTGTTGTATCAATATCCCTGGGAGTCAGCATCATCTTAATGGTAGCTCCGCCCTCATATTCATTGAATCCATGTCTGGCAGCCATCCCCTACCACCATATGCAGCCAATGGAATTGGTGTGGTTGGATATGGAAATCATCTATTGCTTCCAAGATACAAGTTCTTCACTTGCCTCCAAGGTATTGAGGCAGCTACAGTGCATTGTGAGTCCTCAGTATCATGGACATCGGGTGGTAATTCTGGCTCAAGTTGTTGAAGTATTAAATTGTGATTCTGAGATCCAGCAAGTTGTTTGTTTGCTTTGAACAGCTTGTCAATGTGCACCTTGCCAATTGCATGTACCATATTTGTGGCATCATTGTCCTCGCTCAATCCAGCATCTGGACCATCCTGGTCTGCATTGGTGTTATCTCCATTCTCACCACTGTGAGAGGCATGCTCTCCATTTTGATGGATGTCAGGGCATTGACACATTGAGCAGGTGGCATTCACAACAGTTAGCCTCTGCAGGAGCTTAAAGCAATCAGCCTGTTATCGCCCATTCCGTATTGAATTGATGTTATTCTTGTCAGGTAGCTGATTGTCTTGCCAATCATCTTGTGGGCTATCCAGGAGCATCAGGTAGTTGCTGCAACAGAGCTTGACATGTGCAGCAATGACATGCAGCATCTGAATCACAGTTTGTGACCACATTGGATCTCGAAGTTCAGTCAGTTGCCTTGCTCATCTCAACCCAACTTCAGGCATAGCGCCAGCACAGAGCATGTGATGGACCACAGTCAACTCCATTCTGCTCCCAATCCATAGGCATGATGGACATGTCTGCGACATCTCCTGTGCTCCATCCATGAAGGGCTCTGATTTCCCTCCAATATTCCGGACCTGACCAATTGTTCCAGTCATGTGGATTCTCTCATCTACATCCATTGCATCTGCTGAGATATGGCGGGCAACCCAAGACGTGTAACACAAAGAAATGGTTGGAATGATGCACCACAAAATGATTCCGCTGGAAGTGCTCCAGTTCTTCATCCTCAATGTTATTGGCTGTTGCTGCATTCTAGTCCACATATCTCATGTAAGTTAATGTCTTGTGCGTGCTGCCTGTGCTCAAGTGTCATTTCAATGGAAATAAAGCTGTGGTTCTGGGACTGACAACATGGAATTCCTTTCTTGGATGGTTGTCCATGTGCCCTGCATGGCTTGTTCTGTTGTGTATCATTCTCCTTCTCAACTATTTTCTGCAACTTTCTATTGCTGTTGATTGTTCCTCACATTCAAGTTGCTGATGAGCTGTGTTATGCTTTGTGGTCCATGATTCCTGCGTATTCCAATCCAGTATACCAGAGTTCAAAATTTCCTGTAGCATATCACCCTCTCCTCATGCACCTCATCCTCTTGAAGTACATTGCATGTAGTGCTTATCATTTCATCAGGGTGGTACATTTAGCTCCGGCATACCAAATTCTGACTCAGATAATGGCAGAAAAGAAGTAGAGACCAGAAGATAGAGCTACAGGATCAGTTCAGCTGGATGAAGTGAGAGGGCATCTGGCAATCCAAGGCTCTTAGTAACATATACCAGGTGTGATCCACTTCACTTAAAGTACTTCAAGATGTCTGATCATGTTTGGCATCAGCTTTCATCCAGACATTGTGTTAGAATGGTAGCTGATGTACGCCAATGTCCAAGGACACATCATTGAAAAAACTGATGAGATATTTGACATATGTCAGCTCCATAAATGAAATGGTAAGTCTCAACATGCACAAAGTCAATGATCTATTGACACATTATATAGATACAGGTATCACAATACTATCTGTATCGCCATCTTGTGAAGGAAGTTTCAGTGGAAGAGCATGTAGGATTATTGGGATTTGTGGAATGGCGCAGTTTGGAAGGGGTGATAGTATGGCTCAGGGATCCTACACATGTGGAGGATATCAAAGACAATGAAAACATTGTCCCTCCACTACTTCACATTCTCACTACTTCTGCCACCAACATACTGTATGCCAGGGTTGGATTGAAGAAGAAGCAGATCAGTGAAGAATGAAGCATGTTGATTTGCAGAAAGAACCTGGAAGTATGCAAGAGTTCCGACGATGCTGAAGAAGACAACTGCTTCAATTGTGGCAGATGCCTCACACCCACTGAGACAAAAAAGTGGGATGGATGAAAGAGAAGTTTAATGCGCCAGAAGTTGATCCATCTGCAACTGCGATCATGGAAGGGAAACATGACAGCCAATCGGAAAGGCCCATAGCGGCGATCATCTAGAATGCTGTGATCTCCTGGTGTTTCGCAGCTATGGCCTTTGCTGAGAGCAACTTCCAATGATCAAAAGGCCATCCGCCTTTCCAGATTTTGCCACCCACTGCTCTTAAAAGCCCACTAGAAGAAGCGGACCAATCCCTTTCGCACTGTTCTCGCATTCCATTGCTTGGGGAAATTCTTGGGAGTGCACTTATTGCGAGCATATTTGCGCATGTAGGCCAGAGCAATGCGGAAGACAGGCGTAGAACAGCCAGTGGAGATGAGAGGAGCAGTGATGGGGGCTGGGTTGGTCTCTCTTGAGTTGCAGATAAGCCAAGAAAAATTATGAACAGAGGGTTTCACATTGGTTGGGTTTGGCAGTCCTTCATGGTGATCTGCGGATTTAGAATTCATGCATGAAACTAAATGTTCATGTCCTTTAACAGCATAGCCAAGAGGATTAGTGGTTGCTAGCCACTTGCGCAGGCTTTTTCGGCGCACTACCAAATGGATTTTCCCATCACTGGCATCCTCTGCTTCCATCTCACTGCAGGCAGCAGTGACAGCTCTGGTGACAAGTGTCTTGACATCTGCAATATATGCCTGGAAAGCAACTAATGCAATGATAATTGCATGGCGGAGATTGCTAGTATCCAAGCAAGATATTGGAAGAGAGTTGATTCATGGAAAGCTGGATGTGGAACTCAGCCTTGTAAGCCTGAGAGACAAGCTGGATGAATGAGCGCAGAGGCAGTTGATCTGAAACCACAAACCTCAAGATGGTCAATGCTGTATGTCAAAATTTGAGAGCGCTTTGACACAATGGCTGGGACTTTCATGCTGGTGAGAGTTGGCCAATCTGCAGGGCTGATGGCAACAGGGCTAGAGGGAGCTGTGGCGAAGCGCACGGTGGGAGAAAAGGTGGGCAGGTCATCAAGGAGACTCTGGACCAACTGCAAAGGCTTCATGAAACTTGTAGTGATTACCTTGGTGTTTCCAGTATATGAGTGTAAGCCAAAGCACGCTCAAGTACCGAACAGAGTTCAATGACCTGAGGGGAAGGTTTGGTACCTTTCTCAACAAGAGGGCGGAAATGATCCCAAATGTGCTCCAGCAGAGACATGATGGGACAGGCTGTCAACTGGTATATCTGTGGAAATGCCTAAATATATGAAATGAGGGCAGCATACCAACAAGTAAGAAAAGCACATGTCTGAAGTCAATACAAAAGATGCAGTCGGAGGGCCTGAAAGATGGTGGCATGGGACCAAGAGCTGGGCCAGCTATGGGTACCACCATGTCCCTATATATGGAACTAAGGCAAAGCATCCAGGCCTATGGCACCTGCCACAAGAACAAAGTCAAGGAAATGTCTGGATGCATCCCATAGCAACCTGCTGTCGTCAGGGGCATAGGTGAACTGAGAATCAATACAGAGGTTGGTGTGGCACATCAAGGAGCTGGCACCGCCAGTTTTGTCCTTCCTGCGAAACACCCTCTCGAAGGCCGAGAGAGGCATGTTGCAGATGGGAGTCTGCTCCCATGTAGGGCTGGTATTGTCTTGGCCATTGTGAGCAAGGAAGATACCATCAAATACCTCTCTTTGTTGCAAAGCGAACGAGACTGAATCATTACTAAAAAGCTGAATAGAATGGTGGCAAGGCTGAGCCTTGGGGCAGGAGGAGAGATGAGGCACAGTAATACCCCTCCTGCTATTGTGAAGTTCTGTGAATGAACCTTGGATCTAATAGGAACAACACACGTAGTTTCGTTCCATTCGTAAGTCAGGCCATGATCGAGTGCCCTTTGTAGCAGCATTATTCAGTGGTGGTAGACATATTTGTATGACATTCGCACCTCATCCGATATGGCATGCTAATGTGCACTTGTGGCATATCACAGATAGCCTGGATCTTGCTGGGATCATTAATGGAGTCCATAAATGACCTGACTGAACCACTAATGGTTGGGTCTGCCTGGCCCTTGCATTGCATCCTCATATCTGCAATACCAATCAATATCAATTGTAATCGAGTAGAATCCTGCACTCATACATACCATGTATGGAAACTGGCTGGTTTGGTGAGATTGAAAATTCATTTTGAAGGAATTCAGCAGTCAAGAGTGTGCCCCTAGGTGATCAGTGCGGAAAGCCTGTGATTAGAACACATTTGTTTTGTGAAGTAGAACTCAAGACCAATTCTGGAAAGCATGTCCCATCCAGTGCCCAATGTTGCATCCGGATAATGTTGTTGGTCATAGAGGCATATGACTTCTGGAACTGAGCCATGAAATGGATTAATGGTATGTCAATGATGTCGCATAGATTGCATCCACAGTTTGTGTTGTCTTTGTGTACTACTGGAAGTACGCTCTTGTGTCCATCTGAACATAAGATGGTCCCGCTGGTATGTGGCACATGCTGGCTGAGCACACCAATTGTAAGATCGAGGTCATCATTTGAAGCCATAGTTTTTTTTTTTGATTATTATTATTTTTTTAATTCCAATTTATGTCCATTCAGAGCGAGCTCTATGTAGGACAGTACGTGCTAAATCTAAGGGCCCCCAGTGCCCTATTTTGCATCTCAGATGGTGGTTTGTTAATGAGAGGTGTCAGGGCTAGCATTTGCAATTTTGGACCACCAAAACTGTTGCTTACATTATCCTTGGCACCCAAAAATGAGCATTACAGAATTTCTAGTCCATACAGCCTAACAATTTACAGAAAGATCCCCACGACGCCATCAGGATCTCATCAAATATAAGATGACAATTTAAACAGCTATCCAGATATACCTCTCTGACAGTGCAAAGCATTGCGAGATCGAAGTAAAAAAAAATGTGGTATGTTGATCATAACCCTTGATTTCAGGCCGCTGACATGGTGGACTTGCCGGTCATCTTGTCCAGCCATGCCTATTAGACAGGATTCACTTATATGGCCGGAATGACAAGGTTACGCACATCATATTCCTTGTTAGTCCACTCAGTGTTGGAGACACTTTTCCCTTCTACAGATGTTCCAGCAACAGGTGCATTATCCGTAGTGATGGTAGCACTACCCTGGGAGTCAGATTGACCTTGAATCATATCATGGCCTGCAATAGAATCTGCGGGACATGGAGGTATAGCTGGTTGGACGTAAGGAGGCGGGCTGTCTGGGATAATGATTGTTGGAGGCACATATCCCACCTCCTCAACCAAATGTAGTGTAGCCACCGGAGTCCTGAATATCAGATGTGTTGGTGACACCGGAGAATTCATGAGCGTCAAATGCTTCCATGATCTCAGAGCCATTGTCAATTTGACTATGTCCCTTGGATATCGGACTGGACATGGGCATGATATATGATTCTTGTAAATAGGTTCGGGTACATAACTGGTTATGTTAAGGACTTTAATTTCAGACATAAATACTAACACACATTGGTGCAGAACACACTGTCGAAACCTGTGAATAATGCATATAATGAGCCGCTAATGCAACAAAAAATGAGATTATATCAACATACAACTACTATATCATAAGATTCTATATATTATCATTGCATCACACATACACCAGTGCCCAACTCAGCGTTCACAAAGGTGGCTACAGTGGAATACAACATTTATATAACACAAACATGTATATAACACATACATGTAACATATATACACATATACACATATACACGGTACTCCGCTATGGCTACTGTAGCCATCGCAGAATGATTGAAAAACAGAAGACTTACTTTGATTATAGACGATCACCCCCCATTTCCCTATGTTGTCCATCTTCCTGAGGAGGACACCCATCTGTGCACGCAAGTCGTCCCATTGAGCAACATGTTCAACTGACATGTTCGTTAACCCGGAGATCTTGTCTTTCTTCTTCTCCAGCACAGCGTACTCGTCTTTCAGCATCTGGCTGTACTTCTTTAATGCTGCCAGGCCATGCTGGCCTGATACAACAATAATCTTGTCGTTGTCCTCTTGAACAGTTCAAGCTCTCGGACTGCATCTGGCTCGCTGAAGTCAACTGAAAGGGCGAGTCCGCTTTTAATCGCAGCTGTGTCTTTCATAGACAGGATCCCAGATTGCTGGAACAACATGATTAGTTTGTTCCGTTTGATCTTGTTTTCCGCTCGGTCGTTATAAACACCGAACTTCAAATGCTTCGCCATCTTCAACAAGTCGATCCACGCAACACCTGCCTTGTATTTGCCGACTTGTGTGTCCAGCTTCTGGGTAGCCTTCCCCACATCGTTCTGTGGGGTTATCACTTCAATTGGCCTGATATCCAAGTGTAGGTGGAGGTTTGATCCACCGGGCTCCTGATTAGACATTAGATGCACATAAAACCCAACATAGGTCTTCTCTTTCTATTTTAAAGACACTTTATAATGTACTGCACTGCTTTCCCCCCTTCTTAGCTCTTTTTCCTCCCATTGTACTGCGCAGATCAGTGGATATGTAGGTCAGAGATCAGTTTATTGTGGTGGTAGGTTGGGAAGGAGGATCAATTGCTACTTACCCTCTTTTTCTCTCTCCTTCTGCCTCATGTTCTGTTTCCCATTTGGTTTCCCTCATGTTCGCATTATCAGGTCCACGAACACCACGTGATATAGCATGTGACTATTATATTAGACTTTGAATTTGATCCACGATGGCTACTGTTGATGATTGGCAAGAAAGAGAGTGAAGGTGAGTTAAACTATAGTTACTACTAATGGATTGTCTGAATCTAACAATACTTGAAAGTCTGTGGATGGGGTTTGGGAGTGTCCGGATGATGTGCAGATGGGATCTGTTGATCCGAAATGCATTGGTATGATATGAATTGTCCTTGAGGTCTGTGATATGATAACTTCTGTTGTCGTCTTCGGAAGCAAACCAGGAATTGTAGCGAGCAGACTGATGGGTCATAGAATACATATTGAATGGTGGTTGCAAGGAGAGAGATGCAAGATGTCGACGAGACACATCACATTGATATTGACACATCATTGACTTTGCTCACATGCTTACGAAAATCACACCCGAACACTAAAATTTAGTGGGTAGCATCTTAGCATACATGTTCTTTTGAACATGTCAGCTGTTGTTGTTGAAGGGAGCTATCATAATCTTGCATGTGGTAGCTCTGCATGCGAGTGGACTTGATTTGCTGTGATGTGGTCTGATTTTTGATATTTGAATGACTATGGTATGGCCTGATTGTCCTTGATTTTGGATGTGATGATGCTATAGAGTACCAGGCTGTTGCACATTATGGTCATTAACAATTGGGTTATCCAGGGGCATGTCCAATGCCGCGACAGATGGATGAGGAGATTGAGTAGGGCCACCACTGCCCAGTCTAGTCATCAAGGAATGGGCTATGAACAAGCTGAGATCTGACAGAGTAGCAGCCAGTCCATCACCACCATGTGGTTGGTATCAGTATGAGGGGGATATGTGTAGAGTTTGCACACAGTGATAAATAAGCAAAAATGATACTGTGGTTACCCTCGGAGGATTTTGTGGTGATTCTGCATGGTGTGTCATTGACGAGCCGGTGCTCACAGAAATATCCAACAAGATGACCATGACAGTGAGAGCATTTGTATATACAAACTATAACCTGGATTTTGACTCATGTCGTCGAGTGTGCAAATTGGGTCAACAGTTTAGTGGCCAATTACAAATTTCTTTACAGTCACTTGTCTGTAAGTATTTTACATGGACTTCGACCCTTGCCACTAAATGATGACTCTCCTTTCAGGTCGAGGGAGTTGACGTGATGGCCTTGAGTGATTACCGTTCCAAGCATTCTCATTCCTTCTTTGTCTCACTCTCCTCCAAATGTTTGTGTTCCAGATGTTTGAGTTTGAGACGGTTGAGTTCCTTCTACCTCTCAAGTTCCATCTGGCTTTTGAGTTCCTCCAACTGTGCGATCTCCTTCTTCCTCTCGTCCCAGGCAGCACTGGCCAGTATCCATTTGTGTGACCTGTCTGCAGTCGTCATTGCAATGAGGGTGTCTGCATTGGCAGTGGAGGCTTCTTCTAGTCCGCTGTTGGTGAAGTAGAAGAGCTTGCAGTAAACTGCAAATTGGCAAGGGAGGATGACAGGGTGGGAAGGGATGTCTTGCTCTTCAAGAATGGCCTGATGATGCTCGACTTCTTCCTCAACGACTCTTCCTCAAGTGTGGTTGCCCAGCACTGTTTGTCAGCTTGGTTTTGCGCGAGCTAGGTCAGCTAAAAGCTTGGCTGCCTGGTCATTATTCACTGCGTCGCTTATAAGGTGTGCGTGAGCTGCAGCATATTCCTCTTTCCTGAAATCAAGAAGGACAGTGCAGTTGAAGCAGAGGCCTGTGGCAAAAGCACTGGATCTTGCAAAAGAATGACAAAAGGAGAGAGAGACAGAGGTGCAGGTCAACTGCACTACACGACTGAAGCTCCACTGACTTGGGAGAGAACAAGGAGCGCTGCACCACAATACTCAATCATAGACTATCTTCTGCGCCAGCCTTGTGCTTTGAGACACAGCATTAAGACCTGCAGAAGCAGTGATGGGGCCTGCAAGGGCGGTGATTCACTAGCCTTCAGTAAGCTGCGAAACTGTGAAAAAATGGGAGAACATGGTTGCATTGCATTGGGTTGAACCCGTGACAAGTCCAGCATCTTGCACACATCTGAAAGAGGCATTACTGTATGTTCGCAATTTGAAGTGTGCTGAAACCCTTGCTGACATACTTCCTCCTGCTGGTATTTGCTTGCCATGCCTCAGAGGTTGCAATTAATGTCAATGCGGAAGCTTGAAAACCTCATGCCTGAGCACGTCCCACCCCTGGTACAACTACACCATGCAGGATTCCTAACTTATCCTCACCACAATGCTCAAGGGACGATGTCATGGGTCAAGTTGGAGGCTGGACTAACATTCTGGGTGATCTTCTGGCTGAAAGGCCTAGCGTGGGATCGAATCAATCTGCAGGACCCTCACTGTTAGACTTTCTAATTTCAAGAAACACAAGAGATGGTACAGCAGAACTGCGATGGAGAGGTCATAACACTTCACCCAGGCAATATGTTGTAAGCTTGCAATATCATTGGAATTTCTCTTGCTGATGTTAAAGTATACAAGGGAAATTCCACCCAGTGTTTGGTGTAGTGTCTATACACCAATCACGTCATTTGCTACAGGAGGCAATTTTTACAATTACAGTTGCATGCATCTTACGGAGCTTACATGGGACATTGATGCAGGAGTCAGGGAGTTTGTGAATAATGACACTCTCGAACACACATTGGAAACCCTGCGTCGAATGGTCATTGCGCTGCCATTTGTTGCGAGGGAGATCAGTAAGGGGATACAATTCCCGTCTGATATTTATGCTTACATCTACACTTGAACCAGTGTTTTGGAAGAGGTCGTTCCTCTGCCTATGTATCATCACCAAGCAAGGACAAAGTCATTTTGCGTCTGGGTGGAATACACCCCTGGAAGATAGTGAGACTGCCTAGCCAAGTAGCGATATATCTGACATCGTTTGCAAGTATCTAGGGGTATCTGGATGTACCAGCGCTCGCAATATCCTACGTGTGGGTAATCAGCATTATGCAGGCAGTCAGGTCGATCAGACAGAACTAGCTCGGTTGTTGAGAGAATCATTGACATTGTAACTGTTTCATCTCTGCGCTTATTCATCACCTCTGTTGATATGATTCTAATGTCATATATATATGTCTCCATTCATAACTGTCACACAGACTGGGAAGACAATCATACACATTCTCCATGTAGCAATTGGTGCTTCCATTCACCAAATTGATCATTGATGTTGCTCCCCCATGCAACATATATACTATTTGCTGTTCTTTCCGTGCAGCTATCAAATTGCGAACAAGTGTGATATTACATGCACCTCAGCACGTGATCGCAGTGAAATTCTGTATTACCTAGATGCCGGAGGGTCGTGAGAATCTCACATGATGTGAAGTTCAAATACCGTGCACTGAGTTTTTTTTCTCCCTTCTTCCTTCACCATGAGTGGGTTTGCACCTCATGGGCATTCACTGTTGATGATCGTGCCCACCGTCGTGTCCACCGTCGTGTCCGTCTATGCTTGTGCTTGTCTCTGCCCTTCCCACGAGCGCAGCTCGTGGGTTCGCGCACTATGGGCGTTCACTCCCAGTGAAAACCCAACATGATGAAATGGGGTGAAATTGTTAATCTTGTAATTACACAATATGAAAAATGATGAGCTCTGATATTTCTGATCAAGACGTGTTACATCACATCGTTCTTGCGAAGGCTCCAGACAAAGCAGAGGTGATGCGACCCTGCCAAACATTGTGAAGGGCTGCAGATGGTCGAATGTGATGTGATATCTCATTGTAGAACTGACAGGTGCTGGGAATGAGGACAGGAGGAATGAGATTGTCATCGTCCTGGTGATCACCAAACAAATCATGTTCGTCGGGAAGCGGTTCCTCATCGTCCAATTCTGCTGCTGGCCTGGGTCTGCGAGTAGTCGAGCGACAGATGTTTGTTATGAATGGAGCGAAATGGGGAAGCACAGTGTTACATTGAACATGACCGTATTTACACAGGAAAGCCTGGGGGTAGACATCGACTGTGGGAGTGGCATGTTGGTCTGCAGCGAAGGGATCATCACCATCGAGGTCCATGTTGTGGTAATCTGGAACACTGGATGAGAAGAGCTCTGAGATGGTCTCCAGGTTAATGAGGAGACCACATGGTTTGGCACTGCGAGCCAGTTGCCCGTGGAGACGAGGAATGCGACGACCATCTTCATCATAAACATTGTTCTCTCTTCACATCTCTGGATCTCAATGGGGAAGATCAGAAAAATCGACCTCTTGACGGAAGTCAGGATCTGGGGAATCGTACAGAACACCATGGGTGTTGACAAGCTCTTCATCTGGGACCTCCTCCCAACACTTTACACACATGCATCTGGGAACAGGAGTATTAATGCGTGGAATGAAGTAAGAACATAAAAGATGAGAATACACACAATATATCTGTGGCTATGGCCATGGACAGGTATCTAACATTGGCATATGATCTTTCTGCATGCCAGTTCTTGGCCTCGACTGTGTTAGTTTGAGAATTAAAGTTGGCAATGGGTTGGTTCTGGCCATATCGACATGATATGGCCATGGGCACACAATCTAGGAGCCAGCCATCTTGTTTCCAAGAATGGGGTGCATTGTCGACCCACGCATCCCAATGGGCTATAATCTGGTCGTGCAGATCCTGGACGTTGTCCTTCCTCAACAACCATGTCGTCTGTGAGCTATAAGACAAGTCAGTTTGATATCGCTAAAACATAAGAACTCCACGATGGCTCGAGTGCCATTGTGGAGGACCTTGAAGAATGATTCAGGTGAGTTATGTAAAACATAGGAACTCCGCGGTGGCTACAGTGGCCATCGTGGAGGATCTTGAAGAATGATCACACTGCTGTGATGTTATGCAA
Organism: Suillus clintonianus; assembly: GCF_016758775.1. Classification (NCBI taxonomy): domain Eukaryota; kingdom Fungi; phylum Basidiomycota; class Agaricomycetes; order Boletales; family Suillaceae; genus Suillus; species Suillus clintonianus. Next base: position 187,943 of record NW_024539280.1, on the reverse strand, counting down.
GTGCGAGTGTGAGATGTCCAAAATTCCGCGGTCACCACTGTAGCGAACACTAGGCATTTGGGTTCATTGAAGATACAAAGGGATAAAAATGTACATCCACGACGCTGGTTTAAACCATGTGATTGTCATGCGAGGGATGAAGTAATTCCCACAGATCTTTCACTTACAGTGGTAAGTGTAACTGAGTGTGCTGACACATAAGGCAGGCAAGGATGAGTAGCGGCTCCCTAAGGGGACCGCACCTGCACATCCCTCAAATACAGTGTCTCCCACACCTGGCCGTGCGTAGTGCGGTCCCCTTAGGGAGCCATTGCAATGTGAAACTCACCTTGCTTGGCAGGAAAATGTGGTGCTCAGTGGGCACGGAAGATCAAGACCACGTCTCTGGTCGCAGCTGGTGACGTTGAGGAGATCTGGGCGCTGTATGTTCAACTTTTTGAGACCAAACCTGCTGAGTTGGACGCACCAGAACTCGCAGAGGAGCATGAAGACAGCAGCAGAAACACGTGGAATGACACATCTGAGGACCTTGGGGTCGATGATGGTGGGAGATGGACAACGATAAGTTGAACCATCTCCTGCAGTTCCCAGGTGGAAAGCCAGCGCTATTCAACGAATTTCGGTCGAAAATTGGTTTGTGCGTGTGGGACGAGGGCACATCGTCGAAGTTCCTCAAAGACAACGACGACATGGATCCGTTGTTGCTGCTGTGGCATCAGTGTGTTGGTGTGGTGGTGATCGTCAATAAGATCTGGTCTGCCAGCCAGAAGGAGGACAAGGTTCCAGGTATTGTTGTCGCAGACAAGGTGGGCGTTGGTAAGACGGCCTTGACCAAGTATCCCACTGTGGAGAACAAGTTTGGCGAGTTTTTCAACGGTCCTTGGGCGATGTCTGTTAGTTATATGATCATTCACCTCTACAGTACACTTTCAATCCTTTTCATGGTCTCTATACGTACATATTCATTACCTATATTTCCCTGACCACTCACTTTCCTGACCTCCCTAGGACTTGTCTAGGTCGAGTTATTCCTTACCTTTGTGTTATGGCTTGTCTGTTTACATTTGTTTACCATACATCGCCCATATCCCAGAGTCCAGTGCTCCCTGCCTCTTTGGCAACTTACTCTGGACTCTAGGTACTGTATACCTTTACTATGCTTGAATACATTGGCAACTTACTCTGGACTCTAGGAGCCTCTAGAAGCGGCCCATTCAGTTCCCATTGCAACAATGTCAGCCACTCCACTTATTCACCGTATCATATTAGTCAATCACTCCGTAAGTTTGCTGACATCACTTGACCTGCAAGTACTCACTTAAAACCTTATTCAAGTCCATGGGCACGAGCGGCAAAGTATTTGACACTCGCAAAGGTCTCGCTGGACACAATAGCAATAAGGCATTGCACAACACATGCTCTCTGCAGAAACGCAAGCAGGCCACCAAATGCATCTGGGCTCTTCAAAAATTCCTCACCATGTCAGTCGATGAGGTCCATGAGATGCGGAATCTCACCGTGACCCTTGAAATCACAAAAGTAGCGCTCGTGAAATTGCTTGCCACGGGCACCCCATTGTACACAGGGCCAATGGTAAGTTTCACACTTTTGTCGTGTCCACTCACTTAATGAATATCAGGACCTTTGCAACTTTGGCCGGTTGGCAAGGATTCCTTATTTCATGGGCAAAGCTGGCGACGAACACGACAAGGCTCACGTGAAGCAACTGCGCGCCGCACATCGAGCAATAATGAAAGAGGACAAAAGTGATGCCACTGCACACACCATTCATCTGATGGCCGGTGGATTGTCCAACACCGATGATGGGCCTGAAGCCAGGGTCCGCATTCGCACTACATCGAGCAACTGGATATCAAGTGTGGTTACAGTGGTCGGGTCATTCGACGGACAGTGGAGTCACAGACTTTCGACAACCGCAAGATCAACGACACATTGATGCCTTACAAGATGGCAATCCTCCCCGTGCTCCTCGACGACACGGAGCTCGAGATTAACATGAGTGTCATGGCTCAAATCACAGGCTCAGCATGAGTATCCGGCTCCCTGAGGGGACCAATGACTGACATGCATATATAGCACAATGGCTGTAGCCATCAATGACGGAGCGAGTTTCAACACAATACGTCGCCGGCTCTCTGAGGGAGCCACACACTGACAGCAAGACAGAAATTTTACCTTGATGGCCAGACCAAAGTAGCCTTCCTGCATCACACGTCCCCTATCCTGCGGATAGTGATACTATCACTCACTCATCACCAATTGTAATCTCACAGTGAGTTTATAAGTCGCATTATGTCTTTCTTTCGCTCCCAGTCCAACTGCCTTATGCATGACCCGTTGCACCCGTCAGTATGTGTTTCACGCCATGTACTAGTACATCCTGTCTACTTTCCTCGCTCACCTGCCAATTTTATGTATTTTCTATTCTGCAGACTGCAGGTGCATTCATTCAAGTCTTCATCTCTGCCTCTCTCTTTGTTTCAACATTCATATCTGTCGCTTGCCAGACCTCATCCTCATCATACTCTGGCCTTTGGTTTGTATCTCAACCTTTCTTATCCTCACTAAGTATCATCTTATTTCATCTCATCTCATCTCCTCCGTCCGCATCTTATGACATGCTTACAATTCCTGCTACCCCATTTACTCCTGCTAACCTAAATTGATTGTGCTTAATGCTGCCTTTCCGACCATCTCCAACCATGGCTCTCCATTCTGAACCTCGTGTTTGGTTTTCACCTAATTATGATGCTCCGCTCATATTGCAACCCTGAACAAATCAACCAACTCACGCCCTCCCTCATTTTTTTCAACATAAAGACACATACCATGCCCATGTGCTCGCTCGTACCCATCCCTGTATTGTGTCCTCTGACTCACAGACCGCTGTTGTACCGATGCTTCAAAATGTTTTTCACATTGTGCATGTTCGCTTCTTAATCTTCTGTGGGCAGCCCTGATTGCCAATCAGCCCTGCTATAACCTAACCAGATCCTGTGTCTCATCAACAGCGCGTTTAAAACATGCTGGGGGGCTTTAACATCCTGTCTTTGCATATTCTGTTATTAGTTTCTCTCCCTTCTCCTACTCTGTGACATCCTTCATCCAACCCCCTTTGCCCTTTGTCCCCACAATATTTGAACTTCAATAATATGTCAGACTCTGAAGACAATGAGTGAGTGAAAAATACATACATACATCACAATATTCCATGTTGACGTGTCCCCCAAGTTTCAACCTTAACGACAATGCACTTGATACCATCACCCTCGATGCAACGCGCCAGGGCGATCAGGACGAGACTTTACCTTTCAATCTCGCTGATGTTCCGTCCTCTGTTGAGGCTGAAGATGCTTTGCCTCAAAGCGAGGTATTTGAGAGCATCTTCTTGCACCAGGAGGGACTTCAACCCTCTGGCCATACCTGGGAACAGACCAAAGTCTATTCTGTCAGGTTGTCTACCCTTGCTCGTACCTTCGAGATGGGTGACAAGGCCAATGCGATAAATTTATTGCACCGCAGGAATAACCTTCGCATGGACAGCGACCTACACTATCGCTCGGACAATGAGATGTTGGCTTGGGATGGGTCCAAACATTTTCTTGACTTCTTACTTGTCATCGGTTCCATAGGTTTGGACATGTTCATTCCAAATAAGGTCGCTGGTCACACATTTTCCATCTCCCTCAACCTCTGTCTTCAATGCCATGAGTTCCGTCCAAAATTCAGCAAACTTGGTTTCGATCCTACAGGCTGCATGATGGCCCTTGGAACTGGCCCATCATCAGAACTTTGGCTGGCCTTTTGTCCTCGGGAAAACATGGAGGACCTCACAGTTGCCGATGAAGCTCCTCTCATCAATGACAGAAAGCATGGCGACACCAGACTCATCACTTTCACATGGCTGTCATGTTCCTAGCATTTGTGTTGTCACAAAATCCCTCCCTCCCTATTTATGTGATGCACCAGTATGGCACAGGACAACAACAACCTTTCCAAATGGAAGATCAAGGACATTACAAACATATAGTGAGTCTCTCCTTTGAATTTCATATCTGTTACATGCCCTCTCTCTGTTCCCCGTCTTTCATGTTACGTATTCATTATGTCTTACATTTCTCCCAATGCTACGTTGTACTTGATCTAGCCGATCTTCTTTGGTCTCAGCTGCGATCTTGGTCTCGGATATTGACATTGAGGCACAATTCAAACTCATACCCCCAAGCCACTGCATGCTCTATTCAGGGCAGATCAGCTTCAAATTTCAGATCAGTTCGGAGACCAATGGAGAATACTCCACCCTGAATGCGACGACTGGTGTCAAACCAGTGTACACACTGGCCTACCTCTATATGCCTCTGGTTAGTTTAAATTGCTTGCTAACCACCAACGAAGCAAGAAGTGTGCTGTGAATGCTGCAAGAAAGCAAATCCAGACATTTCAAAGGGCTGCTGGTACTTCGGCTGATCAGCCTGAGCCTCGTTGTCTGAGTCCTTCCGATCAAGACAGGTGCTTTCATTTCAGCTTCATTTAGTTTCATATCCGAAGATCGTTATGTCAATGACTTTGTTATCAACAGCCCTCATCAGAACATCACAATTTCTGTTAACCAGCACACTACGTGCCCCGGGATTCCCATCAACTGGCCTCAGGACCTTCAAGCTTTCTTCATGCTTTGTCCCTGGGCACAATATCATGATGGACCTGACGGATTACCCTTTACCATAGACATAATGGTTCCTGGACTACCGCACGCTCGATCATAACTTTGCACTCATATTACCATTCGAGAAGACTACCTATGTGACGAGTGCGGGGAAGTCTACTCATACATCTACTGACTCATTGACATCACACGTAATCCAAAGGCCCACACCAACTACAAATTTTTAGATCTCGCACATATGCGGGACTTAGTCAAAAAAAATGTGGATCAAATCAATGAATTAAAGCTGCAGGTACATTTACTCTTCTGCCTGCGGGCCTCTTCACTTATCCTTTCTAGGCCTGTAATGACTCCCGCAGATATATACATGCTCTAACACAACTAGATGACTACAGCCGGCTTCTTATGGCAATCTTCCATAATGATATCCCTCGCATCCACCAGATTGTCAATATTTCTATGCGCAACGGTGCAAGTGTCTGAGAAATTGTCAACAAACTGGAAGACACTTTAGACGGTGTGTACCACCCACGAGGATACGGTGCTGATGACTTGGATATCACAACTCTTGTTTTTAGACTCGTGGACGTCAATTGTTGTTCACACTCAACCATAGCCTCGGCCTTCTGTCTCTCTGCACCCTCTGTTCCAAATCAACTTTCACTTCCCTTATGCCGACCATTGGTCCCATTTGCAGGTAACACTTGACTTTGACTTCAAACATATATTCAACCATGTGTTGTTTTTTGTACTGAACATTCAATAATTGATTTGAATCCAGGCATATGGTCGCATCATCAATTCAATGATGCTCGCACAGACCTCATATGGCTACCCACCTTCAACAAAGCGGCTGTGATGCAACTACTGCACCCAGATGGCCCTCGAGATGTCCCTCACATTTGGCCTCATGCTTGCCATTATTGAGTTTTTCAATTCTCGACATGCCATTAGTACATGCTAGCTTGAACAGTATTGAAGAGCAGGGTCCACTTGGCCTCTGCATTGTATTCTTGGGCACCAAGGCTCTTCTCAGTATCAGGTACTGTCAATGAAGAATCTGATCCCTCCACTTCTGCATTGGTTGATATTCACACATGTCTACCTGGCTTCCTTCAATGCTATCTGGATGACGATGATTTGCATGGGCTATGCCCCAACTTCAAAAGTTGTCCCTCAGCACTTTGTGCTATTGCAAGAGTGGGGTAAATTTGGATTTCATGAAAATGGTATCCATGATGGACTTAGCATTTTTGGTAAATGTTACTTCTACTGTTAAGTTCTTCAATGAAGATCACATTCATATTGTTCTGGCTGTGAGGTGCAGATAGCTGATTGACATGATCTGGCCTCCTGGGATCACAGGTGCCCCGGGAAGCAAAGACCGTGAAGTAGGCTAATGGTCACATTACAGTACTTCCTACTCTGATGTGCGATGGACGAAACATATCAGTCAATGATGAGCAACTTGTCAGAAAAAGGCTGCACTTCCTGCTTCTAAACCTGGTTCTACATTGGTGACACCTCTAAACTCAGCCATGGATGTTCTGCTATCAGAAATACAGAACAGTCCCAGGGATGGAAAGGCTGTGGTTGTTTGTGCTGCAGCAAAGCCTGCCCTTGACTTTCTGAAACACTACAGTATATATTCCACCACTGTGGTGGATATGCATGGTACTTGTCCTGACTGACTCTTGCATTCATACTGAAACACTAACACATTATTTGTTAGATCTGGAGCTGTGTACCAAAGAATCTCATTGTCCTCATGTGGAAGGCACAGTGAGTGATTTAATCTCGGGTATCAACAACCCAGATGAGATACAATGCATCCTGGATTGCAATGTATATGAAGGCTTGCCTCCTTATCTGGTTTAAGTTTCACCACAGTCCATAATTCCTGCTCATCAGCATTCAGTTCACTAGATGACGGTCAAACAGCCTAGAACCAGACCACAAAGGATTGTCCCTCACTGAACAAATTTAGTGACACCCCCACACCATGACCATTTCTCAATATCCTTGAGGCGGTTACTGTGTCTTAGGAATTTGAAACTGCCAATAATGTCCTGGTATTGAATGTCCCCACCACTATCATGGAGGTCTCCAGTCAGTCACAGATTTGCATTGGCCCAGTTCTTGTTTTGCACTTCACTTTAAAGTCCCTTGAACATCTCTGCTGTGTTCTTGTACCTTGGACAAGGCTGCAGGTGAACTCTTTCTCTACTGTTCTACAGACCAGAGGCTGCACTTTGAGGACATCCAGGACCACCCCGCCTTGATCTGGACTACCCTCGAGTTGACCCATCTATGCTGTGAACCCCACCAAATTTTGACACTTTGTGTACAATCACATTGTGGCATAAGTGATTCCCCCCTCTGTCTATTGTTGTTGGTGCTGATCAGACTGATTAAAGCCTCTGCACCCATTGATTTAGAGACAAGTGTGAATTTACATTGTGAGTCAGTCTTCTGCTCACCGTATAAAAATCTTTCTAATACATTTGCAGGCAAATGTGAGAAGGATTTTTCCAAGGTATAATCAGCTTTACTCCATCTGGGGTTCCCATCCAGCTTTCACCACCAAAACATCAATATTGAAGCCAGGGGTTGATAATGCAAGTGATCTCTTTAGTCTCACACATCCTTCAGGAGACTCCGTTCGTCTCCCTGCTTCCTCCAACACTGCTACAGGTAGTAGCACTGGCTTGTAAAATACTGAGCATGCCTCCTCTGCCCAAGGCCATGGCTCCCCCATGTGGCTCCAGTGTGCACCCCTCCCCCTACATGCTTAAGCCAGTGGTATTGCTGGCTCCCCAACAAAATTCACCCCTCACGGCACTCTCAAAATGGGTGCTAGCAGGCTACCCTCATTTAAGCGCTCATGCAGGTGGTGTTGCTGCCATATCTTTGGTCCATCTGCTCCTAGAGGCAGTGGTGGTAGCCACTTGCAATGGAATTTTATGTGTCCACCTCCAAGTGCTCACACAGACAATTACACCAGCTCCCACATTTTCAATTATCTACCCCTTCCCTCCAGTGTTGAGTTTCATGGTGGCAGCTCTTATACTCCCACCACCCCATCCTTCAATGATAGCCCTTACTCTCCTGCCTCTTCATCTATCAGCGATGATTTTAGCTCCCACAGTCATAATGATGACAGCCCCCTTGCAGATGAGATGGGTGGATGGCTTAGATGATGCTTGTTATGATGACGGCAACACTATTAGCCTGAATAGCCCACTGAAACCAAGGACCAGAAAGAAACACCAGGAGCCTCCATCTCATCCCCTTCTGCTACCTTTGCAATGCCCCAGAAGTCCTGCACAAGCTCTATGCCAACATCATCATCCTAATCATCCTCTCTGACTGCGCAAACATCTCTATTAACCAAACCAGCAAGTTCAGTCTCAAAAACACCTCCGTATGGAAGTTCATAAGCAAGTTGATGGGCTCAACAACGACTTGGATAGTATATACTCCAAGAAGCTCTCTCTGTATCAGCTCACAAATGATCAGCTGATGACGGTCAAGTTAAATACTAGTCACCAGGAGAAAAAACACAATATGCTGTGTGAGGAGCATGTCATCAAGCACACAGATCCTGCCACCCACAGTCCATCAGCACATGAAGGAAAACAGGAAAACAGAAATCTGCCTGCAGGAAGCAGATGTCACCACTCTTGCCTTAGAGGCAGATGTTTTGCGCCTCTGGATGGAGTGGGCCAAGCTCAATGGCAAACCAGCAGGTAGCTGAACACTGACAGCTGTATGTTTTCACTCTCATGTTGTTAACTTTTGAACAGCCAGCTCCAATATTTGCTTATTACCCTAAGCAAGCCATTCATTGGTTGTACATGTTCTTGAATCAATCTCACTTGCCACTTCTTTCAGCCGTGAAAGTTATTTCCACAACTTCCTCCCAGTGTTCTAGAAATCGTGTTTGAAGAGATCATACTAAATGATGAGGCTGCTAGTATTTCATTTGCACTGGCAGAGGAGATCTGCTGCCTCTTTGCAGGGGGCGATATGTGACTGCCATTGTCTGCATCCAGCTTACGAATCCTCTGCAGTCTTTCTAGGTGTTCTTTCTCCATCTTGTTTACCTTTAAGTATATGGTGATATATTTTGTCATCATCACAGGTAGTCTAAAACCTCACACAGCTCAGTCATGATGTCATTGTCTGTTCCTAGGAAATGTTTGGACATTGTCAAATATTTTGACAATCACTTAGTACATTATCAAACTTTCAGAGACACCAGTACAATGTACATGAAATCTCTGCATCTCTGGGATATAATTTCCAAAAAAAAAGTGTGTATCTCAATTATATAATGAAATTCCCAGACTTTATGTCTTTCACTGAGATTGATCAGAATTTAAACAGCTATTGTGAAATTTGACATTTCCGTCAGTTTTGTCACTGTTGTTCCTCAGTGATTGATACCCTGCATGCACTGTTATGAAGCTTCCCTTAAATTTACTACTAGTAAATGAGTGCCCTCAGGTCTTGCTCACAGACTTAACTAACACTACCATGAACAGTCTTACATGTAGTTTAGTAATATAGCCTGAGCCAAGTTTAAGTCAATTTAAGAGTCAAAGCCCTGTGTGGACTCCTCTCATCCTGCCAGTGATCCTTGCGTTCACTTAGCAATGGGTACACACATTTTGTTCATTGGTACCTACCATGATTGATGTTCTTGTGGTAGACAAACCTCTCAAGTTTCACATTTTTGACCCATTGACAGGTGGTTATCAATGACACATGGCCGCTCTCAAGATTGGCAGCTTTGTCCACTCAAGTTTCAATAACTCTATTGAAAGTGAGTATGATTGTTATTGACAGTGTCTACTTCAACTGCCCAATACTTGGACACTGTCCACCATATGGCAAGAGTGTGTCTGTCCACTTCTACTGACCAAAACAAGCAGCGGGTGTTATTTTTTTCCCCACTTCAACTTGAAATCAGTGACCATAACATCATAATGTGTTTGCAAACCATAACACAACTCTGAATTAGACTAGCTCAGTTGTCTGTTAATTGGACTTCTCACATGGCTCCACAGCAGTCCTCAGGGAAAGGTGTAAGAGGACCTGCAAAGTGTGGTACCTAACCACTCAAAAAACCACCTGGTGTGTCACTGCAAAATGCATCTTCAATAGGCCTACCAGTTGTAGCACTGACAGTCACCTAACATCACAATGTTGAGACCAGCAGACAGGTGGTCTCATATATACCAAATATGAAACTGAATGATATGCCATCTCTTCTGATAAATAATTTTCAGTCCTCTGAAAGGTAGCCAAGCTATACCTGCACCCTATACTTACCCCTCACTACGATTACTGTGAATTACACTATTTCACTAATAAAGGACCCCAACAATGCCAAAATATCTATGACGATTAGTGAACCCAACACACTCGTAATGCTACCTGCAGCGGATGGAGCACATTCATGAGTCGAGGATCATCTGAGAAAACGACACCCGCTACGACGGCACATATTTCATTCTTGCCTGTGCCTGAGGCGTGACCATCAGTAGGTGCAGGTAGGACATGGTCCTACCCAGTCTCCTCAGAAGGTGCAAATAATGGTTGTGGCAGCTGGCTGCTACCTGCTGTGTAAGTCTGTAGGACAATAATACATGTGGTTTTTCAGGGCCTCAAGTCAGTCAATTACATTGTCAGAAAAGTCAGTCCTGTCAGTCCTGTCAGTCTGTATTTAGTGGGAAAATCATTGTACATTCAGTTGCATCCAAATTGTATCTGAAATCTCCATGATTGATCCACCGCTGCAATCATCGTTATCAGGCTTGTCTTTGAAAAATAAAAGTTGTTATAAGGCTTAGGTGTCTCACAGTCCATTGTGTCAGTCTGGTCAGTCACTGGACTAAATGGATTATTATAGAGAAGTCAGTCCAGTGTCTGAATGTATTATCACAAAGTCAGTGGAGTCAATCTTAACATAGTGAACTATCATAGGCAAGTCAGTTGGAGGTCAGGGAAGTGAGTGCAATTCATTGGTTTATCTCATCCATGTATATCTGTAGTATTACACAAATCATAAATTCTAGAAGTTTGTAAATGGTTGTAAGCAAATCACGACCTCTTTTCTATCAATAAGCTCTCCCAGGTGTGTTAGACTCTGAACGCCAGAGCATTTTATAGGTCCAAAGCGATATACTAAACTTGCTGTTGCCATGTCTTTCCAGAAATGTTTTATGATCATGTTAGAAATTGTGACTGTGGGTTTGGTGGTACTCATTGTCCAGGATTTCTTCTTGTTGGTGCTAGCAGCTACATATTTTTTAGAATCTATCACCATCATGCAGAGAGTGATGAGAGGCCTAGTGATTAACCCTTGTGATAATTTTAATACAGTGGCATAGATAAATAAATGTATGACTTACTGATATGGGAAGATGCATGTGGTAGATGAAGGACCATTCACTCAAGTGTTGCGAGGGAGTATTCATGGACTTGATTAGTGAAGAAATTTTCTTTCTTTGCATTGATATGGTGGAATAGCTCGACCTCATGCATAAATTAGAGGTTTAAACAATGAGCTCCCTTGGCAAATGAAACAGTTAGTGCAAACACTGCATGGTACTGTCCAGGTGGTTGTATACTTGTAGGGGTGAGTTAACACTTATTAACCAAAGCCCACCCATTGAGGAGGAAATTATTAGGATGGACTTTCGAAGCAATAGAGTGGTCAAGTGTAGTTAGTTTTATTCTATTCATAAACGATGCCATGATCGAGTTATTATCTAAGGAAATGAAGGTTTAGAATAAAGATGTAAAAGGATAGATATGTACTGACCACAAGTGTTCTGGGATACCTGCTCCTATATATGGAAGGTCGACGATGAACTCCTCAATTGATCCCTCAACTTGTGGATACATGTAATTTTTAGTGTATTCTTCAACATCTCTTGGACAGTATGAGATTGACAGAGAATAAATGTACCCAGAAAAAGACCCACCATTTATAATGACATGCATATACTGTGAGAAACCATAATCTTCCAGGTACTCTACATGAAGTTTTGCTGCCCGAGGTTGGTCAGCTCTGAACAACAATGCATTTGCTTTCGCACAGGGTTTGTGTATCAGCATCACCTTGACATATATTTTCTCCATCCTTTCAGATGCATTACCAGGTAGTACAGTGGTGAACCCACTAGACCATTTGACTGTCTCCAAATGTGAAGACACTTGAATGCCAAGGATATTGGTTGCAAGGTCTTTGGAGTTGCTCAAAGAGGTTGAGGGGGCAGCAGAATAGGTTGGACAGAAAGAGGAATTGATGGAGGGACCTTCTGTATCATCTCCGCATCACAAGTAAGAGGGGGAGATTCAGTGTGACTGAAACATTGCTGAATTAATGTATGACCTCAACATCACCAGCCAGAGGTGGGAATTCTGTGGTCATAGACATGTCACTAAATTGTCTCAGAGGGACCAGTGGTACCAGGTGTGCCATTAGATAGAGCCTCATTGGAAGTTGGAAGATGTCAGGATGGCACAGAATCTGAAGATTCTGTATGAGCTGCAACCTGGCAGTGCTTTGCAGAAGGTTGTCCATTGGTCTGTTCCAGCACCTATTGTTTCAGGAGCTTCTGCTTCTCACATGAATATTGTTTGTGCTTGTTCTGTTGTAACCTGATGTGTTCCCTTTCTGCAGGGTCTTCATACATATGTTGATCATTCTTGTCCAACCTCTGTTGTTAATTGTGATTCCACAGCCTGGAAAATTTTGGCCAGATGCACAAGAACCCCCTTTATAGGCCAAGAAGCCCGCAGACGCACCATTCATCCTAAATGGCAAAGGCAAAAAAAGGCAGCAAGGAGATCACTTACAAACCCTACAAAATCAATCACCTCAAAAACGCGCAGCACTTATCTCAATCATTCCAGCCAAGAACTGGTGATATTATCTTGTATCATGACTATTTGGGCTACGAGGGCAGCGAGTTTGACTTTGGTGATGAGCGCTTCCGGATTATGGATGATATACGAGTCAATTCTGGTCATGCCACTACTCTCATGTCTGGTTCAAGAATCACTTTAGCCAGTGACGACAATGACAAGATGGAAGTTTATGAGGGTGTTGTCACCATGTCTGGCATGGCACATTCCCAGGGAATACACTCACTTCCTCAATGCCATTCACTAGGAGACTTCAACATTTGTCGGCCACTTCCTCCAACTCATCGCCTATTGTCCTACAGAGACTGTCTATCATCACAGTGTCCCTGTGCCATCTCTCATCATGGATGATATCACATTCCCTGGTTCTCTCTACTCGCCTCAGCCATTCACGCTCACCAGTTGGAGCTCGAGTGGAATCTCAATGGTCTATACATTACCAGAGTTTGAGCTATTGAATAAGCTGTCACTGTAAGTTTCCATATAATTTCATTCAATGATCTGACTTATATAAAATGCCTCATTGGCATATCACAACTGCATATATCAAATAGAGCACAGCTGGAACTGAGGCTCATGTGCACTCAGATGCAGCAGGAACTGATACAGTCTATTGAGCTTGTCATATAATGGGGACATCCCAAGTCTTTGTGCACACTAATGCAGCTATTTGGCTGTGCGGCATGAGACCCAAACAACGAGACAACAGCAATTTACATTGTTGAACCCCAATTTTTCGACCAACATAAGCAAAGCCCAACAAAGACTACTGTACCTGCAAAGTGCTGGAGCCAGCCACATTACTAGCAGGTCCTTCAAATCAGGCTGCAAGTAATAACAACCAACTATCATGGAATCCCCACCAGTCATACCATCACCCGCTTCAGCCTGGCCATCATCATGATGGGCTAGCTGCTGCTATCTGTTAAGACTGTGCTCAAGGGGTGGATCCAAAGGGCTTGGCTTCAGCTCGTGCGCTGCGCCCCTTACCTGAGTATGTGCCCTTAATTTCCGAAGGCTAGAAACAAAGTCTGAGGGAGGATGATAAATCCTGGTGGACTTCGAGGGGACAAGTCTGGTAGGCTTTTTCAAGGAAGAGTCAGGCTGATATTCAGGGGGTTAGTCCGGCCGACGTAAGGAGGGTTAGTCCGGCCGATCATATGGTTAGTTCGGCTGACATAAGAGGATTAGTCCGGCCGACGTAAAGGGGGTTTGTAGAAACTGACAGAGGTAGAGGCAGAGATATAGTACAAGGAATCAATCCAGGGACTCAGAGTTTGGACAGGGAAATGGATCCCAGACCCGAGAGACAGATTCCAATCCAGGGAAACAGAATGAGGATAATCTAAGGTGATATTTGAACTGAGGAAACTACTACGAGTTTACAAGGAATTATATACAATGGACATGTGTGACGGAGACGGAGTCAGTGGAGATCTGGGTCAACGAGAGGAACATATGGAAAGGTTAAACTGACAGGTGCAAGGAAAATAATACAGGAACAATTGAGAACGGAGATGGAGATGAAGTATCCAATGGATCCGGGCATAGGAGATATGATTAAGATAAAGTCGGATATTAACTGTCAAGCAGATCCGGGCATATAGGGGTTAGGACAAGGGGACTATACAAATGGGGTAACAGAATAGGAGCAGGACCAGAAATGAACTGTCAAGCGGATCATGGGAAATGGGGACGGAGACGTACTGTGAAGTGGATCCGATGTTTTAGGGGTTAAGTGGACCCAAGTGGGTCCGATATTTAGGAGGTCCGACGTATGCAGGAGGAGCGGATAAGTGGACAAGTGGACAAGTGGACGAGCGGACGACATGGGTAGGATCCGATGTATAGGACGTCCGATGAATAGGAGGTCCGACGTATACAGGAGGAGGAGGGGGAGTGGAGGACATCTAGACAAGAAGGGTCGATGATGTATGACATGGTAGCGCAGACTAGCTGCAGGGATGCGGACTTTGTGTCGACAGGTTAGGGGAAGCAGGGCAGATCCTGCTGAGGGGTATGTCTAGTGGAGACTGGGATGCGGAGTTATCCTGCCGAGGGGCAGGGATAGGGTTAAGATATAGCTTGGCTACATTTCGGAGGTCCAGACATTATTTGTTGGGAGAGATGGGATATGATTCAGGGGCTCAGTGTACGGTATATGACACTATCACAGTATACCCTAATGATCTTCTACAGCCTTCTGGGCACTCGCTGCAGGACCAGCTTGTCCATCCAAGACCCTATCGTTTTTCTGATATGGATCTACCAAATCTCATTGACATATGGCAGCAGCAGCCTCCTGTCATCCCAGCTGCAAATGTGACAGCAAGTCATGCAGCTAGCCTTATGTCAGTCTCAGAAGAATGAGTCAGTCAAGAGTCAATCTGATGTCAGGCTATTGTTGATCACCATTTATGAAACATTAGTCAAGCTCTGGCTGAAGAGGAGTGCTGTTGAGCATTAACTCTTCAGTCTACCTATAATTCTAGCCTAGCCTTCATGACTCAGCTAGTAAGCAGAATTGCAGTACCAAAGCCAACTCCAAACTGAAGTGCTACCTTCCAACTGCTTGCAGCATTTCTTTCATGGTGTCCAAATTGGTAAAGTGCAATTGCTAGGCCGATCAGCTACATCCTTTCATGGGTTCATGCACGACAAAAGCCCAAAGAGACAAACATTAAAACTCATTATGTGAAGTGTGATGGGGACTAAGAAGCATTTTTGTCAGCAGTACTCCACAAGTAGTAATTATATGTGACAAATGTAGCTAGCATGAGTGTCTGTGTTGAGTATTATTCCAATGAAAATCAATGTGGTACATAATTGTGATTTAATTGCTGAAGGTAGGTGTCAATTTTTCACTCTCTAGAATTTTAATAGCATGTCTCATTGCTTGTATGCAACACACATTTGCCGCATCCTTTTGAGACACCATGTATTAAATTGTACTCCTTGATGTACTTCTCCTAGCTTTCCATCTTCGCCTTAAGATCAATATTGTGGTGGTTTATGTTCAGGTTAATGTCTTGGTACTGCATGTCGGCTTCCAGGTCTTGAACATGGTCAGCGTGCCATTAGATCTCCAGCTCCTGTGCAAACCTAGTCTGTTCATGTTCCCATTCTGATCTGCTCCACCAATTCATCATTTCTCCTGGGCTTTGTCTCAGTGAAGGTTATGGATATATTCATCTGTATCCTAAATACAATGTCAACCAATCTGAAAAGATGTGGGATCACAACATACAATGCACAATCCTGTATTATCATGTATATCACACCTATTGCGCTTGGTACACCAAGGAGATATAGGGCTGTCCTCCACATGGTGATTTATGATGGCAAGAGAGTCAAGTGAGGTGTTTGCTATGACAGATCTTGGATGGTTTTGAGATGGGTGTTTTAAAAGATGGGTGGACAATTCACACTATGGCAATTGCCCTATGTGATTTTTCAGCACTTCATCTGTTATCCCATAACTCGTAGGCAAGCATCCAACAATGTCAGTGACAATTCTTTCACTCCACGCCCATGGTGTTTGGAGTCAATAGCTAACATCTGGCAAACAATGTTTGAAGCCATAGTCATACAAGCACTACCTCAACCTCATCTTTCAACACCCATTCAACTTTTGCATCAAGGACTTCAAAAAAATGCAAAGTTGTGGGATGTCCTGCAGAGACGGTTAAGAACATGTAAAAACATGGCTAGCACTATCACTCTACACCAGTTCCATTCACTGTCGGAAAACATTGTTTCCACTGCATTGCAGGGTGCCTCCTTTATCAAACAAGATATATCAAGAATGCCAGGTCCAGCACATGTTCAGTGGGGTCCTTCAGGGAGGACATCTGTCAGGATCCTAAACACAATTGCAGCCCATGACATCAAGACATCAAGAGCAAGATGGATAATGAACATGACAGGATTTTTGTCCATCTTGCCAATGCTATCCACCACCATTTCGAGAAAGCAACAACAATACAATCTTAGATGGGCATCCCCTCAAGATATCACTTGCAAACATTCTGCTTGATGGAAAATACATGCCTCAAGAGAACATGTGAGTAGGTTAGACCTGCTCAGAATTACTGAAAGCCTGTGTTGTCACACACCTACATCTACTACCCTAATGTTATGGTGCAGTTGACACCTTCACATCCATTTTGGACATCAATTGGACTTCACGTCAACCTTTCTATGCAGCAAGTGAACCATCTGAAACCCCTTGTGGGATGTGCGACAACATCGCCCTGCACGAAGATGCTTGCCTATCATGATTGGGTATGGTCTCTCATTGATGTCGACATAGCCCAGCACCAGGAGATGGACCATCCCTTTCAGCGAGCCATCTGGCTAAACACATTGCAAGCTAATGGGGACTTTGCGACATAACTAAATTCATGCATGCCTGATCTTGCCAAAATGAAGTATATCTGTACTATGACTTCACTGCTGGAGGCACTCAAGCCCAATTTCATCAAGGATCGAAGTGCAAGGCTCGTGCAACAGGTGTCAGCACTGTCACCATGACAAATGGGAATGGCATTGTTGTGGAGAAGCGGGCACTGTTAAGACTGTGTTCAACGGGTCGGACCGGGCCTCAATTTACCGACGGCATTGCGGTCCGGTTGCAAGACAACCCGAAAATCATGGAAGTTGCTTGGAAGACTCAAGGGTGGTCTTCCAAGACCGTCCCAAGACCATTCCAATGCATGGGTCAAATTTTGAGACAGCAAAGATAGGCCCTCAATTGCAAGACAATTGGAATCCATGTGACTCAATTTCAAGGGCGCAGAATTCATTGGATCCATTGTAAGGCAATGTGTCGAATTGAGATGTCATTAAAATAATATACTAATTACTAATTACAAAAGTTGAATTTCTCGATACGTATCACTAATAAGACTATTGCGGGTATGAGTCGATGGGACGGCAAATGCTCAGAGGACGCCCTGGGCCGGATCAGACGATAATAGCTCCTGCGGCCAGAAAATGTCAATGGGGGCTCAACTAATATGTGCAGATACGCACATTATAACGGTAGGATGGTGGCACTGTACAGTGGTCCAGAAATGAGAGTCCGCCATCCACAAACACCTGAATCGGTGCCAGCTGCTGCGGCATCTTGGTGGCATGCTCAAGGAGAAAGTTGTGGTAACAATGATAGTGTTAGATATTGTCGAGGGGGAAATGGATAACCGTTTGACGGTAAGCAACTGCCTGCTTCAACGAGCCGACAATGAGGGCTATGATTAACAAGTTTTTCAGTATTGATATTAAAAGAAAAAGGATTCAGAACACGTACCATGTTCATCGCATGCCCATTAATGTCATTGACACGTTGATATGATGAGTTCTGGCTGATGGTGACGACGGTTGGTTCACACAACGATGACTGTTGAAAACAATAAAAATGAAGTTATTAGTGACAGTCTCGGCCTAATGTTAATAAGACTTACCCGGGACTTCATCTGGTTGAGTTGCAGTCGACGTCGACGTTGAGGAGAGATGTTGTCTATAATAATAGTAAGATGGAATCGTCTGTTGAAAGAGGTTGAAACTCTAAGGGAAGACGAAGTTCAACCTTTGTTTGGCCTTGCATCATCTTTCCATAATAGGAAACAACTTGCGATTTGAATTCAAGTCCATTGAGAGGGGCAAAACATGCAATTCTATATGCACTAACCAAGTTATTTAAGGTGGCTGCTGGTGGATGAGTGTGACGGAAATACTAATATGTATTGGAAGAATGTAGGTAGAAAGTGGTCAGCATTGGCAACCAAGCCTTGAATCTTTAAGGCCCAGCCGCTGGTGTGATGCGTGACAGAAATGTTGAAAAAAGGTAGTAAGGAGGCTAATCAAGAAATACCACATATTGAAAACAAATCGTGGGTGGAATGTCTGTCAGATGGGCACAAGCTATATGGCCTTTCGGCCAGATCTCCGTGTAGTCTGAGCAATATTGCTCCCAACAGCTGAACTAGTAGAATCCACAGGAAAGCCTTCACCCACGACAAGATTATCAGCTGTCTTGGCTTTGCGTCGGGGCTTTGGTTTTGGTTTGGGGCGTGCAGTATCAGCTTCCACAGGACCTAAATGTTCAGCTCCAACACGGGCATCTTGATGCCCCAGGTCAAGGTCCCCCATCGCAGAAGATATAGACTCTGAAGGAGCTGGAACAGGTCGAGCTACAATAGTGGGAGCCGCCGTTGCATTGACAGTCAGAGGTGTGGGAGGATGGTTCAGAGGTGCGGGAGGATGATGCGGAGGTGCAGGAGGATGATTTGGAGGTGCAGGAGGACGAGCCTCATCTTCGGAGTCGGAAAGTGGTGAATTGCGCAACGACGGATCCAAATGATCTGGGTTGAAGACCGGTCCTTCAAGCTCCTGTTCCATGGCATGCTCAAACTCTTCTTCGTACATGTGGCCCGGTCCATCATCATGGGTAGAAGGAGGGACAGAGGATGAAGTCGAGAAGAGAGCATCATTGAAGAATAAGAACACCTGGCGCGCCCAGGGGCCTCCAGTCAGTAGGCATTGACGGAAGAAGTTATGGTATTCGCGGTATGGTATCTTAGTGGTCTCCCCAATCTCAGTCAGTTCTGCATCGCCCGAAAGTAGGAAGATTGCCTGATTATTGAGAATAATGAGTCGTAGCCATAACGATAGCTCAAAATTGACTTACAACGACAGCAGCAGCAGCAATCATACCTGGTGTTGTGGCCCGTAATTTCCAGATTTTGGCCTTCATCCTAGAAGATGCCGCACCTGTGGCAGCCAATGATGATTTCCCGAAGAGTGACACTTTCAACACCTGTTATACATCATACAGGGTTTATTAGCATGCACGACAACAAAAAAGAGGAACGTACTTGCACCAACTTCGCTGATTTGAGCATCTCATTTGGTACTGGCTTTTTGGGTGTAGGAAACAGTACCAGTGCGAACTTTGTATAGTCACCATGGGGACTCAATAAAAGCGCACGACATTCGGAGTCTTCGTGTCGTTTATAGCCCCGTATGAATATATTGGTGTTCAGACCGAAGATGGCACCAGCACATGCCTTGACATCGGAAGCCATTTCAGAACGAGCGTTACTGACGCCCCTCCCGAACTAAGGACATTTGGATCAGAATACGAGAATACATTGACAGGACAGGCGTGACATACCTGTGAGCCGAAGCTTTGATAATTCATCAATTCACGCTCTTCTGCGGGAATGAACTGGAAGAGTTTGGCCTTCACACCGTCCTCCATCAAAACCCCGCTTATCCAGCGCTCCTTGCTGTTAAGATCAATGTCCGGACAAGTACGCAGCGGGAAAATCTCGAGGTTAATCCATAGGCAGTGAGTGATAGAGTATTTCCTCCCAAGAACCCGGATGGTATCTTCCTTGGCTGCCATCGCAAGATCGTTTGGGGTGAGATTGCGTCGCTTGCGACCTTTGGATGTTGCCGCCTCGAGGAGCGTGTTCCTCTTCATAGTCTCCTGGTATCTACCATGCAGGTTGAGTAGTAATTTCTGAGTGACCTCAAGAGCCTAGTAATTGTGAACTGACTGATTAAAACACTCAATAGGAATGTAATAGCATACCTGACGGAGCTCCTGAGGTGTTGCATCTACGGGTGCGGGTGCGATTGCGGTGCGGACACGTACAAGTTCTTCGTCTGGGTCATCTGAGTCAGACCCGGAGTCAGACTCGGAGTCAAATCCAGCATTGGACTCTAGTAGATCTTGTTGCTGTGGCATGATGCGCAAAGGCGAGAGGACTGGTAACTCGAAATTGAGTGGAGCTGGAGGAATCTGTATTAGTATCACTGCGAGTTTATATACAAAACTCGCAGTCTTAGACTGGGTCTTACGCTGATAGGCATTGCAATTCAGAACGTTTTGGGGACTCGAGGGCAACACCACGCACAATTACATGCTAAACCTGTAGCACGAGTAGCGATTACACACAAATCAGTGACTCAAAAGTAAATTGCACACCTGTTGTGTCCAGAAATGTCCAAGTACAACTTGTAACGCGTAATGACCCACGTGTGGTGTCAATGTGGTAATTTCCAGTGCACAATTGTACCCTGCCAAGATAGGGCAGCGTCATAAGAAACGCATGATGAGTACACATGTCAGTGACTCGTCAATGTCATTATTATCATGACAAACCTATTATTAATAATTCTCTGAAACACCCAAACATGGTGAGGAGTCGGGTCTTGTTGCGAAGGTGAATGAGTGTTCTGGCTCATAGACAAGCGGGTCCTGTACGTCCGAGTTATTTCAGTAATGACAATACTGCCTTTAAAAACACGTGAATTGCTGGAACTGCATAGAGGTTCAGCGCACAAAACATACCTTGTCCCAGAAATGTTGAGCTTGCTGGAAGTAACCGCACCACAGTTCTAAGCCTCCGCCCAAGGTCTGTATATAAGCAAAAAGGCCCTAGATTATAAAATGTTGATAGCAGTCAGGACCTGAGCAGTCTGCTTGGTCTGTATACCAGCAAAAAGGGCCCTAGGTTGTAAAATGTTGATAGCAGTCAGGACCTGAGCAGTCTGCTTGGTCTGTTTTCCTTCAATGAACGCTTGCAATTCCCTATAATTTGTCAACAGTAAGTGGCAAATGATGAGCGAAATCGGCATCCGGTCTTTATGAAATGGTTTGCAGACCTAACATAATGGTGTATGGCGACTCGGACAAGATATCTGGATACATATGCGCCACTACTGGATCTGGACAAAGGGAGCACATATAATCAGTTAGGCTCCATGAAGCGCTGGGACACAGCAAGAGAAATAAGTGACGAACATCGATGATCTGGTCAGTCATAATCTTCCCTCTCCCTAAAGCCCAAAATATAGTGTCCATGCTGCCATAACAGTTGAGAAAGCAGTGGGCTTGGACGTAGGGATCTTGGGACACGTTGTAAACATGTTTGGGAGTAAGTGTTGAAGTGGTAGGGTCGTCGAGCCTTGGCAAGGTTGGCTCCATTTGCGATGTTGTGGTTGGGCGACATCAAGGAATTGCAGGGAGGTAGACAAGCGCGCATGTGAAAAATGTTTCGACTGGCAGAATTACGGGGAGGTAGACAAGGGTGCACTTGAAAAAAAATCCAACTGGCGGATTGCGGGAAGGCAGAGGTCCAAGAGAGAAGTATTGTACAATGGGGGTCTAAGGAGCCTGCCAGGGTTGTGTGTCTGCGATATGGAAAGTACAGTAATATCTATGGTAGGTTCAGTTTAGTGAGGGATGGGTTAAAAGAGTTGTCTCTGAGAACGAAGAAATATGTCAGTGTCTACATAATCAACAAGGAAATGGTCTCCAGGAATAGCAAAGTCCGGAACAATTAATACACCACAAATGATAGAATGAAGCGTGATGAATTCTGATGAAGCCAGGGGTCGCGCACGAAGGCAAGTCAGTCACAAATGTCGATCAATAGTACGTTGTGGACCCATTCACGCATCCATAGGAAGAACTCAAGCAAGGTCTAAAACCTTGCTGCCAACTGTGTGCTTAAACATAAACAAAATGCGAACGAAAATATTCTTGTCATTGCCGTCCTTGTCGTTGGTGCAAATCAGGGCGCAGTCGTGTCGCTCATGGCCATGAAAGCTCGGGTTACACCGCAAATAGTCTGTGGCGAGCTTCCAATCCACGACAGACTCATAGTTGACCTTGAGGAACCGATGCTCCTGGACCTGTGATTGTTTATTAATAAGAAGAGGAAGTCATCAGTGAAACAACTATTACTGACTGTATCTTGCGCTGTAAGTCTTAGCCATGTTTTTCCGTCAGGAAGTGATATATTGTGCGCAGGTAGAAAGTTGTTGAGGAACAATGAAAGTTTCTTGCGGAATTGCACAAAGGCAGGGTTGGAGGTGTTTTCTTCATCGAGCTGCAAAAGGGTTAGTGTGCGTTGTGGGGCACCAAGGTAAATATGTCCGCCAAAAGGCTGATCATCTAGGTCTTCTTCCTCAAGTTCTCACTCTGAGAGCATGACCTTACGTTGCTCTTCATCAAGGTAGTCGATGCGACTCCGGATGAGCCCGGAGACAAATGTCATATGATCTAATCGAAGTATCTACGCAAAGGATGAACAATGAGTCAGAAAACACGATCTAAAAAAGTAGTACCTGATTCGCGATATCCTTCCCGTTTGTTTGCAATTTGTATGCACATTTAATCGGTCCATGTTGCTTCTCATTCAGTCTGGTGCTGAAGTTCCGAGCTGCTCCTTTCTCCCTTATGTCAGTAAATACATGCTTTGAGGCGTGAGCCTTGGGAAAATTCCAATTCTTGGTTGCATCGTCGCCAAGGGCCTCGATATATTCCTGTGTGATAGTAGTATTGAGTCACGGTGACGGGCACAAACGATCCCAACAGGACTTACATCTACAGTTCCTGAAACAGGAGTATCTCCGCCTCTCCAGCTGCAAGAGTACTTTCAGTATGAACATCAAGCGATACGTACATGTCAATGTGAAGATAGCTCACTATGCACTTTAAAAGTGCATAGCCAGCTTCATCTTCCGCCCGTGTGAGCACGTTCTGTGCCGCGTATATGATTTGCTATCAAAACCATGAGAAATGAGTAGTTTTAAATATAGCGCACGAGAACGTACCTTAGAAATATCCTGGAACTTGTTGCCGTCGGTAAAGTAGATGTTGGTGACGCGGTCAAAGTGATTGAGGTTTCGCCATCACGGAAATGAATCAAACCTTAAAATTAATGACCTATGAGACACTGATAATAGACTAACGACTGGGAAGGGACTTACTGTTGATCAACCGTCTTCTCGGCAACACGTCCCAAGGCCTTGAGGTGTTTCTTGCACTCATTGAATAAGTGATCACCGAACTTTCCCTTATGGTAAACATGTAGCGGATCTTGTGAGAGCGCATCGTGCGGGTTCAACAGCTTGACCTTCCAAAATGCATTCTGATGGTTGTGAGATCATGTAAGTGAGAAATTAAAGACACATCCATCACGCACCTTGATAGGCCTTAAGCTCTGTTTTTTCAGTTCTGCCTCGCCCTCAACATGGTCTCTGGACCATAACGCAACCCGATTTTGTGCATCTTCAACGGTGCACTTAGGGTAAGTCGTTGAATGATCGGTGAGCGCTTCTCTTGGGACGAGGCAAACGGGGCAAGGACAGCCAGATTTGAGGCCCCGTATCAGCGCCATCACGCACCTGATATTATAATAATATAAATAATTTGTATTAGAAATGATGTGTCAATGATAAAAAAAACAAGGACACTCACTGCTCCTCGTAATCGGCTGATAGGATCAGAATTAAGGGAAATAGCCAGCGTTGGATTCCGTCGTAGCACTCGTGTGCGAAGCCAGTTGCAGATAAGAGTATGATAGTTATAAATAAAATTGAAAAGGATTCGTGCCATACGACACGCTTCAGATTCGTATAGGAAAGTTTGCCATCTTCATCTGAGTCCTCGGGAACCTGTAACAAGGGGCAAAGACCATCAATTCTTGCAGTTGAGCGTGAGTCATACGATGTTGGGAGGACTTACAATCGGTAACCATCCTACCATGCGCCCTCCTCCGGTACCATCAACATTTCTGATGTCGACTGGTAGATTCCCGCAGCGGGCGATTACCGGGTACACTTTGACAGTACCAGCCGATGAGAGATGAGTTTTGTCGGCATATAGTATGAACACAAACGGCGCTCCATTCTCAGGTAATGATGACTAAATGAATTGAAATTTATTAGTTAGTCACGTAGTATACAAAAAAATTGGGCAGACTTGGAGATTCCACCAACGGTCTCCCATCCATGGCTCATGGAAGAAGCGCTCAAAGCGGGTCCCATTGTGCTTATAAAGCCGCTGAGCGTCCTCATCTCTGAGTGCCGGTACTGAAACTGACATATTTTTAGTTAAGAAAAGTGTTTAAGGTGGTCGACAAACTGAGCAACGCTTCGGGTGTATCGTACAACTTCGAAAAAGGGGCCAATATTGATGACAAAGGCAAGACTATGTGAATGGACTACATTTCAGTATGTATTGTTCGTCTCTCCTGCTTTACCACACTAACTATTCACACAGAAAAACCCCGATGCGAAGGCCTTCAAAAACAAAGGATGGCTGCATTTTGAGAAGCTGCGGGGTGTCATCCCAGTGACCGCAAGCAGCTGGACAGGCTTCTATGCCGGCTCGAGCCAGGCCGCAACCACGGGCCACAATACAGATACACCAACAGCTACGCCAACAGCCAGTAGCGACTGTTACAGTGGCCCCACTCATTTTCCCATCATCACGCTTCCCTGAACTATTCTTGTTATCTTTGACTGCTTATCAACATGCGCTGCATGAACATTCCAGATACTTCTGTCTATTCCTGTTATCTCTGACTGCTTATCAACATGCACTGCATGAACATTCCAGATAGTTCTTTGATGTTCTTCCTGACTCCTTTTACTTCCAAAGTCAGCTTGGTCCGTGCCTCTTTTGTTCCCTATAAATACTGCGATAGTTGTACTTGTATTTCTTTAACTTGAATCTACTTGGTTCTCTCTGATACTTGATTATCTTCTGAGGAAGATATTTGATTCCGATCTAGCTCTTATAGAGACTAGCCTATACTCGAACTTCACTTAGAGGGAGAGCCCCTCAAGTGTCTGAACTGAACGTCGTAACACAAAGAACTCCTTTATTGGATTAGTTACGCAAGAACTATCCAAGTCGTAACAAAAGATTCAAGTTACCCAGAACCCCTCTTATCACCGAGGGACCTACCCACTCTGAAACCTCGAACCCAGAAAAGAAAGACAAGACATCTTCTCAGAAGCTGGCCTCGGCTAAGGCAAGACACACCGCCGCAGGAAAACTAGGAGCAAAACCGTATCCCAGGATACAACCAAGAACATCCCCTCAGACTCCTCAGAACCCATTCTCAGCCCTATTAGCAGGACCCTCCGCTATAACCAGAGTGGTCATTGCATCGCCAATAGGATATAGTTCGCTTGAAGAAGGACCATCCCAGAACTCACAACAATCGCAACAAGAATACTTCCAGAACCCACCTGTTGATAAAGATGAAGAAATCCCTGATGCTCCACTGCTTGATCTTGACGACGAGGAAGAAGAAGACTACAACGAAGAACCCGAAGACCCAGAAGACCCCGAACCCCAAGAACCCACTATGGCAGGAAGAGGAGACAAACCCATTGAACGAAAGATCGGATACCCACCGGACTTTTCCGGAGACAGAGAGAAATTTTCCCAGTGGCTATGCCTAGTCGATGCATATATCGAAATCAACAATGAAACCTACGACACCGATAAGCGAAAAATCATTTTCGCCCTTTCATTCATGAAAGAAGGAGCAGCAGCTCTTTGGATGGAAGATTTCACTACCTTCACTAGGGAAGTAAACCCGAGCTCCACAACCGGAGCAAAGAATGGCTATGGAACTTGGGGTGACTTCATCACCAAGATGAAAGAGAGTTTTTCCCCAATAGACTCCATAGGAACGGCCCTCCACAAACTCCGCAACCTCAAACAGAAGGATGATCTAGGCGAATACATTGCCACATTCAAACAGCTTGCCCAGAAAGCTGGAATCAACAATTTCGCTGCCGTAAATGATTATTTCTTTAACGGTCTGAACTATGGAGTCCTCCAGAAGCTTTGTGACTCTGGAGAAATCCCTGAAGATGCAGAATGACTCTTCAAGAAAGTCGTCAACATCGAAAATGCTTATCAACTCCTCCGTTCACACAACCCCCATCATTCAAACCAGCATAACAAGAAGAGGAACAAGAACCGTAAACCAACCCGATTCTCAGGCACTCCAAGAGATGAGAATGCGATGGACGTAGATCGCCTCATCGAAGATGAGAAGTGCGAATACATGAGGCAAGGAAAATGCTTCAAATGTGGGAAAATAGGACATCGTGTGAATGATTGTACATTCCACCCCAAGGAAACTGGAGATGACCGAAAGAAAGGAAAAGGAAAGCAACCGGTAAGACACGAAGTGTCTGATGATGAAGAATCTTCCAGCAAGATCGAGGAAGAAGATGATGAATCTGTCAGAAGATGGAACTTGGATTTTTAACCTCGGAGCCTGCAGCAATGTCAGATACTCCGTATATCGATGTACGTATAGCCAAGAATGTAAGAAAGACTAAAGAATTTAGGGTCCCGGCGACCATCTTCTCCTCCGTACATCCCGATAAAGCATTGCACACAACCGCCATAGTAGACTGTGGCGCAGGGGCAACATTCATCAACTGGATGTTTGTCTGGAAACATGGAATCAAGATCCACAAGTTCAACAAACCCTTCTCTATCCGAAATGCCGATGGACAACTCTCAAAGAAGCAATGCACCCACTATTGTCATCTAGCCATAAAGATCGACAAACACCTCATGATTGGGAAATTCAACGTAATGACCATGGGAGAAAGAGATATGATTCTTCTTGGTAAACCCTGGTTATCAGCCATGAATCCCGACATTGATTGGGTAAAATACACCCTCAAACTCCCGGCTACTCCACACTCCCAGAAGCTAGAACGAGAATACCAAGAGATGTGGAAGATTCCTGTCCCTCTTCCCCAATACGACACCAAAGATGACGTATGGGACGATGTTCCTACCAAAACCTTATTCGCCCAAAAAGTGGATGACGTCTCCACTTACCCAATCAATGACAATGAAATACTCATTGAATATTCTCCTGATGGGTCGACTGTCAGAATCATTGAAAACCTCTCCCTCAACACTCCTCTCACCCAAGATGGAACATCCACGATTGAACTCAAAGGAGCAGTTTCGATAAAACCTTTAAGGAACCAATGGATATTCTCAAGAAAAGCTACCAACGAAGAGTACTTGAAAACCAGTAACAAGGCTCAAGAATTCGCTCTGAAAGATGCACAAGAAAAGAAGAAAAGGACTTTTGAAGAGCTCGTCCCATCTTATCTCCACGACTTCGCCAATATCTTTGCTAAAGACGGACTGAACAAACTGCCTCCTTCCAGACCAGGAATGGATCATAAGATCGAAACAAAACCCGGTTATGTCCCTAAGTCAGCAAAAACCTAACCCTATCCCAGAAAGAAACTGATGCCGTGAAGGCCTTCTTAGATGAACATCTTTCAAAGGATTTTATTCAACCATTGAAATCCCCCCAAGCCAGCGGATTCTTCTTCGTAGGAAAGAAAGACGGTTCTCTTCGTCCCTACCAAGACTATCGCTACATTAATGAATGGACGATAAAGAATGCATATCCCCTCCCCCTGATTCCCCCATTAAGCGCAAAACTGCAGGACGCCAACTATTTCACAAAGATGGATGTCAGATCCGGATACAACAACATCTTGATTCACCCTGATGATCGTTGGAAAGCCGCCTTCACTACCTCATTCGGACTCTTTGAACCGAAGGTCATGTTTTTTGGCCTGTGCAATTCACCAGCCACGTTTCAAGTGTATATGAATCAAACATTCAGGAAAGAGATTGACGAAGGATGGATGATCGTTTACATGGACGACATCTTAATATTCTCGAAAACCCTTGAAGAACATCAAAGCCGAACCCGCCGCATTCTTGAAATCATCCGAAAAGAAACCCTCTTCCTGAAACCAGAAAAGTGTACCTTTGATGCCCAGGAAGTGGACTATTTAGGAATGATCATTAGACCCGGGCAAGTAGCGATGGATCCTGCCAAGATTTCTGAGATCAGTGAATGGCAGGTCCCATCCTCTGTGAAAGAAGTTCGATCATTCCTCGGATTCTGCAACTTCTACCGTCACTTCATATCCCACTATTCCGACCTTGCGCGACCCCTAATCGACCTAACAAAGAAAGATGCAACCTTCTTATGGACGGAAGCCTGCGAAAATTCCTTCCAGACACTGAAGAAATGTTTCCTTTCTGAACCTGTCCTCTGAAATCCTGATCCTTCACGACAGTTTGCACTCGCCACCGACACTTCACTTGTTGCCACAGGAGCTGTTCTCTTGCAAACGGACGAAAATGGTGCCTACCATCCATGTGGATATCTCTCCCAATCCTTTAACCCCGCAGAACAAAACTATCAGATCTATGATCGAGAACTTCTCGCGATTATCCGTGCCCTGAAAGCTTGGCGTCACTATCTTGAAGGGAACCCACACCCTGTAGTGATTTTCACAGATCACAAGAACCTCCTCTATTTCCGATCAGCGCAGAATCTGACTTGTCGCCAAGCACGTTGGCAATTAACCCTCAATGAATTCGACCTAGAACTGCATCATGTTGCGGGAAGCAAACTTGCTGCCCCTGACGCTCTCATGCCGCCCTGATCATTCTGCTGATCAGACCGATAATGCCAATATCACCCTCCTTCCTGATGAATTATTTGGACGACTCATTGACATTGATCTTGCTGCAGCACTGAAACTGCAAAATCCCCTCTCCGATCCCATCATCCTAGCAGCCCAACAAGCCCTAGACGGACTCAGTGCTCCTCCCATGAAGTCCACACTCTCAGATTGGTGTATTGAAGAAAACACGCTCTTCTACAAGAACCGAGCCTACGTACCCGCGGATCTCCGACACCGTATTCTGACCCTTCACCATGATCACCCTACCGCCGGTCACCCTGGATGCTTTAAAACTGAAGAACTAGTTAAACGAGACTATTGGTGGCCTGGGATGGGAACCTTTATCCGAAAATATGTCGAAGGTTGCACCATGTGTCAACAGATGAAGTCCGACACACACCCCACAACCCCTCCTCTAAACCCGATCTCCTCCACCACCTTACACCCCTTTCCCCAAGTTTCGGTAGATTTAATCACAGATCTCCCTCCATCTGAAGGCTTCGATTCTGTCATGGTCTTGGTAGACCATGGGCTTACAAAGGGGGTAATTCTCTCACCTTGCAAGAAAACCATCACATCAGAAGGGGTAGCCAAACTCTTTTTCAAGAAAGTGTTCCTCAGATTCGGCCTATATGACAAAATCATCTCCGATAGAGGCCCCCAATTCGCATCAAAGTTTGCAAAAGAACTCGGAAGACTCCTTGATTATGAAGTAGCCCTCTCTACCACCTATCACCCTCAGACCGATGGCCAAACCGAGCGGTTGAACCAAGAACTTGAAACCTATCTCCACATTTACTGCCGATCTAACCCCCCAAGATTGGGTAAAACACCTTCCCATGGCAGAATTTGTCCATAATCACCGAAAACATAACTCCCGAAACACCTGTACATTCTTCCTCATGATGGGTTACGAACCCCGAGGAATCCCCTACGCCTTTCCTGACTCCGCTATTCCCGCTGCAGAAGACCGAGTAAAACATCTCCAGAAGATTCGGGAAGAAGCCCTCGCTTGCCACAAACTGGCAATGCAACGCATGGCCGAACGATCATTTGGAAAGAAGTTTGAACCCTGGAAACCTAAAGACAAAGTTTGGTTATCTGCTGCACACCTTATCACCCATCTCCCATCAAAGAAGCTTGCGCCAAGACGATATGGTCCCTTTGAAATTGAAAAAGTCCTTTCCCCTATCACCTACAAACTCTGCCTCCCCAAATCTTGGAAATCTCACCCCGTATTTCATGCTTCTGAACTATCATCCTATCAAGAAACAGAGATCTACTGCCTGAACCACCCCGAACCACCACCTGACCGTATCAATGGACAAGAAGAATACGAGATAGAAGCGATCCTCGCCCACAAGGGAACCATAGAAGGAAGACACTGCTTTCTCGTGTCATGGAAAGGTTACCCCAGCTCAGAAAACTCGTGGCTACCTGAAAAGGAACTCCAGAACACCCAAGAAATTCTGAAAATGTATAAAAGTCGCCTCAAGTGAGCTCGACTTCTCCATTGAATCTTCACTCCCAGAACCAACCCTAGCAAACGAACCATGTCCTCTTTCCAGCTCTCTGAATACCTCACTCTCATTGACGAGATTGAAACGCCGCCCTCATAGAATCCACCATCCTATCCCCACAACATGCCCTTGAAATAGAACGAATCCTCACCGACAAAGGAGAGGACACTACCTATACTCTTGTCAATATCATCTGTATCACCAGTCTTTTGAGACCATTGCCAAAAGCGTCGACAATGCCGATGCCAAACGTAGCACCCTCCATCTTCAGAGGAAATTACAAACCCTCACCCTCCACCTTCTCCCCTTGCACTTCAAAGAAGACGTCATGCAAGCTATCCATATCATTGTTGAACAGGTCATGACCGAAGTCGCTATCCCACCCCCTCCTCCTCCTACTTTCTTCACTCGCAATGAAGCGCAAATCTGATGGGGATGATTCCTTGTGCACTCATTCCCGCCCCCCACATTCCAAATCAAGGAGCGTAGCGGGATCATCGAAATCCCAATGTCTCACTATGCCACTCGTGTTGGAAGAGTTGGGGGAGAAAGTCGTCGATAGCATAGCCGACACCACTTCGACGCTTCGGGACACTGTTGCTGGCCATTTCACCGATCCTGTCCCAGCCCATAAGCAGTGCACTGTCCTTCGGGTGCAAGAAGAAAAGAGCTTGGATGATTACAAGGTGGTCACCATGATGGATCTTTTCCAATACGACGTCACCATCACTGATACTTATAATTCGATCCAATGGGATGGTGTTTGTGAGGTTTTTTTAGCACGGCGCCTAAAGGAAGTGAGGGAAGTGGGGGCAAGGGAAAATATAACTAGTTGAACCCCATGATGTATCTCACTCATTCATACTGCAATCAATGGACTTGTGTTTGTGCAATCAAGACTGAATTAGCAGCAAGGGAACAATACATTGTACATTGAGTGAGTCAAACACAACAACAATGAAAACAACAAATGGCAAACAGCCTCAATATTCTACTTGTACATCAGGCGGTAAAGGCTGGCCTCTGTGAAGCCTTTCTTGAAGATAATCAACCCACATCGATTGTGCGATTTCATCGCGGACTTTGGGTGCACGGGTGCGTGCCGCATTGGTGGGTGGCCCATCAGCAAGCATGCCGCTGTCATAAGGAGCCCCCCACTCATCGGAATCCACACGATGATAGTCTAGTATATTGTCGGGGTTGTGGAATCGGATGACATTGTGTACGAAACACAATGCTGGAGGGATGTGAGATTGGATATCTAAGTTGTACTTGGGAGGGATGTGAATAATCTGGAACCACTTTTTCAACACACCGAAAATATGTTCAATGACATTGCGGAGCTGTGCATGACGTAGATTATATAGTTCCTTTGTATTGCAAGGCCTGAAAAAAATAAGTACTAGGGTGATAAGTCAGTGGGATAACATACAGCATATTTGCCCGGCCCCATTCAGCCAGGTGGTAGTGCACACCGCGGTAAGGCACAAGTAACTCATCACATGCGGCGAATCCTGCATCTGCAAGGTACAACTTACCCAGAGGGATGGTGAAATTGGTTAGGCGAGCCTTGTTATAGAGGCGAGCGTCTGCTGCAGACCCTGGGAAGCCACTTAACATGTAAGTGAACTGCATGTTGAAATCGCAGGCGACAAGGCAATTTTGTGTTAAATTGCCCTTGCAGTCGTGAGCGGCATCACAATCAGCAGTGTTGGGATGGCACGCAATGTGAGTGCCATCGATGGCACCGATTACATCGGCAAAGTAGGGATATAATTTTGTCGTCTTGAGGATTTCAGTGGGTATTGGAGTTTGTGCATTCAGAAGCCGGACATAGGTGGAATATATTGGTTGGGAGGACAATGCGATCAGAATCTTTGTGAAATACCTTGTAGAATATTAAACAAATGTAAGGATGAGAGCTAGCAGACATACCTCGATATAGTATCATTTGAGCATTGAAAACACTCGGCAAGGTGCCGTACAGCAAGGCCTGTAACACAGGCGTACAGGAAGATAGCCAGCTGCTCTTCCAACATTACATTTTTTGAGTTGGTTATTCCACCATTGCGAAGTATATCCCGCAATACAATGAATATGTGGCGGTGTACACCGAGCTCGCATCAGATTCATTCTGAATGGCCATTCAGAAGCTCATTGACCCAGTCAATCCCGGACAGAGCTGAAGTATGGTATGGTTGTTTGTTGTAATATGTGTTTTTATAGGAGTTAAGGGTGTTCCTGGCAAGACTGACAACTTCAGATGCTGAAACAACCATATCCTGGAAAAAGTTTATGATAGCTCAGAGGTTCTTGATATCTGACTGCTCTGCATCATCAACACCCTGCCCATCAGCCTGCTCATCCTGTGCGTCCTGCTCATCCTGTGCGTCCTGCTCATCCTGTTCGACCAGCGTATCGTCATCAGCGGAAGGGTTGTCAGCGTGGTGTAAGAGATGGGGGAGCATGGTGATAGTATGTGTGGCATATGCTTGTTTTTACTGATAACACCAATCAGTGTGACATCAGCTTCAAGCTCCAAGCTTACTTAATCAGATTTTATTTTTTCAAGTCACGCAAAGTTGGGCAAAATAATCCTTCCCGAATGGACTCTAAGAGGCTGGGTACATAGAGAATCTTCACCGAAGCAACCTAAACATAAGCTTCACATGCTACATATAACTATGTTTTACCAAACATGTATATAGATGGGGACAGCATAACACAAGATGACGATACATCAGCAAAACCTCAAATTACTTAATCAGCCTTTTTTGGACCTTTTCGACGACTTTTACTTGTTTTCACTTCTTTTCAAAAATGAGTGGCCTTTTTTTTTATCAGTTCACTGCCTGGTCCTAGCTTGAGTATCCGGAATAGTTTATTATGATTATTTCATACTGTTCCAATGGTTGGAGTTCACAATTTGTAAAGATTACCACTTCAGGAGAGGACTTGAAAATGAAAATCATCAGCACTCTGTGCCACTTACTTGTAACAAATTTCTGTTTTTATGTTTTTAAACATGTCTCAGGTTTATAAAACATATTGGAACACACAAGTTTGGATGAGGCAGTGAATTCAGAAAAAAAATTGAACTACAACACGAGATTGAATATTGATCAGTCAAGAACAATTGTCGGGCACCAGCGCTGTGATACTGCCATCCCTGAACATGAAGACCAGCGACAATGCAAGAGAATGGTGAGACTTACCATGTGCGCTTGACTCTCCTGGACGACTTGAAGGGGCGTAGGACCAACCACAATCTTTAAAAATAATTCTCATACATCCCAGCCCAATGTCCACCTCATCAATGTTCTCCTCAGCAGCTGCCGCCTAACATTTGAGCAGACGTGTGAACACCTCATTTTCCCGCAGCACACAGTCTGCAAGTGACTTCTGTGCCCGGAAAACATTTTGCTTTGCTCTTACAAGATCGAGCACAAGGCTTGCCTCGGAGTCAGTTGGTTCATGGGCCCTGGACTATTGAAATGTTAGGCGTGATAAGGATGATGGAAATGAGAAACAAGGAACAAGAAATGAGAAGGACCCACCAATGAATTGACAGCATCAAGAATTCTGTATAAGCTGCACATACTGCCAGCCTGGGGTGGTTCCCCATTACTAATACATTCATTGTCATGGTCGGTGGAAGAACAATGAGCCTGAGTGGGATTGTCAGAGCAGGAGGCAAGTGCCGACAGTGATCGCAGAGTGGCAATGTCAAACTTTAGTGACAAGGATAGCATGGAGGGACTTGGAAATTGTAAGGCATATCTGGAAGATGCCGAATTCAGATCAACAATTGCTTTTCTGAAGTCCACAACTCAATACTCCGAGTCAGATACTATCAATATACCAGGTGTCATGGTCCCAGCCCATTGCCTGTCGTGTGGAAAAGAATTTGGGGACCATACATCTGTCACTCATCATATGAGCTAACCATGGTCTGGATGTAATAACTGGCTGGAAAATTTGATCCAACTCAACTCCACCTTGCCATGCACCGAAGATCCCATGTCAGTTGACAATATTGGTGAATCCCCCTCCTACGAACTAGGAGAGAATGTGAGTTTTGATGATTTTAGAAGTGAAGCAGGGAACAATGACAGTGAGGTAGTTACCAACTACTTTCCGCAGCCCCCGCTGGCTTGTGAGGAGGGCTACACATTGCTGAGCCTATTTGATGCTGACGAAAACAGTGTCTATCAAAAAACAAATTTATACTATCATTCAGCAGTCGAAGGGAATGGCAGTTTGCATCATGGCTTCTTCATTCAGGCTTGAGCATGGGGAAAATCGATGATTTTCTAGTGCTAGAGATGGTAAGTGTTAAATTTGAACATCACCACAACAGCTTGGCTCAAAGAGCCCTTAGATCAATGATCTACCTTTATCCTTCAGCTCAGCAAAAGAATTACAAGGTTGAGCTGAATTGCTACCTAGTGGTCCACATTGGAAGTCTCAAGTTATTCATATGTCACACCCCACAAAGTCTCCAGCAATTCTCTACTGGTGAGATCCACTTGAATGTATCGCCACTCTATTCAACCATCCTTTATTTCACAATCACATTGACTACACGGCTCGCAAGGTCTATAGCACAGTGCAGAAGGAGTCTCGGATATATACCAAATGGATGACAGGTGAACATGCCTGGGAGATGAAGGTGTATAACACAGTCCCTCTTTGAATCACTGCCTCATGCATTCTTGTAGTCAGCACTTCCCCATGGTGCAATTCTCCTGGGTACCATCCTATCCTCTGACAAGACATGCATTACTGCATTATCGGGTGATCGTGTTGCACATCCTCTCCTTATCAGCCTTGCCAACATCCACCGTGACATGGACACACGGCTAAAATCATCTTCAAACACCTTCCTTCTCGCTGCCCTACCACTGGTTCCAAAATTTGTTTACAAAAATAAGTGAATGAGAGGTGTGTTGCAAGATCGGCTCATTCATCATTGCCTGGACATCGTACTCGAACCTCTGAAGTCGGCTGCTTGAAACGGCATCATGTTGTCTGATCACATTGGATGCAGCCGTTACTGTTTCACAATGCTCACTAGTTATATTGCTGACACACCAGAAGCCATGATGTTGGCATGTGTTGGCGGAAAGACGTCCCCGGTGACTATGGCGATGTACAAAGACTTTGGGGATGCCTTCCAACATGAACCCCGCACACGATTCAAAACTCTTGTGCAACTCTAAATCGTGCATTGACATGCTTGCCCAGATGATCTCCAGGTGTTTTTCCGCAAAGCGCAGAAATTTCATCTGAATGGCATAGACAAACCATTCTGGTCGGACTGGTTGCTAGCGGATCCCTCCCTGTTTTTCATGCCTGAATCACTACACCACATTCATAAGATGTTTTGGGACCATGACACACAGTGGATCATTCGCGCAGTGGGAGGGTCCGAGATAGATGGTTTTCCATCATTCAGCCCACCACCGGTTATTGCCATTTTCATGGAGGTATCTCCAAACTTAAGCAGGTTACAGGTCGATGCCACCGAGACGTTCAGCGATCCATCATTGCAATCAGTGCGGATGCAGCACCTACTGGCGCTGCTGTTGCCGTGCATGCGCTCATGCACTTTCATTATCTTGTGAAATCACTGCACATTGACGACAAGGATCTTGGTCGCATCACAGCCACACTAGACAAGTTCCACGCGAACAAGCATGCAATCATCGCTGCTGGTCTCTGCCAGGGAAAAATTTACAAAGTCATTGACAATTGGCAGATCCCCAAACTCGAGCTTATGCAGAACATCACTTGTAGCATCCGCAACTCTGGTGTTATAGCACAGTGGTCGGCGGATGTTACTGAGCATGTGCATATCACTGAAGTCAAAGACCCTGTGAGATCCAGCAACAATAATAACTACAACCCGCTGTGGGTGAGGAAAATAGAGATGTGAACTCCGGGGGGTCACAAAGGTATCTACCTCGAGAGGCGAGCTAGTAGGATTGTCCCTTAGGGGATTCTACTGAGACAATCTCTCTGATAATGAGAGGGATCAAGAGAAAAGCTGATGCCAAAGATATGTGAAGGCGCGCGAAGATGTGCGAAGTCGATGCGATGGGCGCACACGATGCGTGAGGTATGCGGGAGAGTCAGAAAGCGCACGGTATGCGTGAAGTAGAGAATCGGCGAAGTAGGACAATAGAAATCCTCTGAGAACTGATAGACGAGCCTTGATAGACTGAGGAGAAGATAGATGTCTGCAGCGATGATATTAGCGCTCTATGTTCGACTAAGCAGGAATACAGATACTGAGTCCAAGTAGCAGAAAGTAAGTGAGTCCCAAATCCTCTAAGTCCTCTAGATATGTGAATTGCTATGCGCGCTCTCAGGGTAATGAAACATAAGGGAAGTGGATAGGCTGCGCGGAAGCGCACAACAAAGTGGATGTGTGATAAGTTAATATGTAAGGGACCCTGGATGTGGTCAGCGACGGATATATCAGTGAGAACACGCACCAACGGAGCCGGATAGACAGGACATGACATGAGGGGGTACACCCCTGGTTGTAGTATTAGACCTAGTAAAATGGGAACTACCAGTTTTGCCATAGACACTTTTGACAGCAATTACCAGCAGCACAATTTGACCTAATCCATGGCATTTGCCAGGCCCTATTTTGCTGGGTGTTTTGGCTTTCACAGCCGCTTTTTTTGGATTTTTGAAACTCAGCTATGTTTTCAGTCACAAATGTGTTTTCCACATTTGTCAGATGTTTTGGTATGTTTTATTCCGCAATTTTGGCCTCCAAAAGCGGAAATTCATAAAACACATCCTGTTTTGGTCACCTCCTCATGTCAGGCCTCCCCACATTATTCCCACACTCTGCATTTTCGCATTGTTAGCCACCTACTGTGGGAATTACCCCACAACACCCAAAACATCATCCCAATATGGTATACCACATAATTATAATTATTCCCACACCCTCCCCACCTCACTGCAGCTTCACCACTACACCACAATAGGTCCTCCCTTGTATCTAAGTAGTAGTTTGGTATATACATGTATAATATTATCTAATAAACCGCTTTTATTGTCAATTTGTGTGCCTGCTCATCCTCCAGGGCCTTTTTCAAACAGGGTAGGGTACAGAACATTTTCGCATTTTTGCCCCTTTGATAGGAGGGTGTTCCAGGACATTCAGAACATATTTATGAGCATATATGAGTAGATTCTCATCTTTATTTCACCCCCTGAAGTGTCCTACATCAATAGATATAGCACATATGCAAGAAAACACAGAATATGTTCTCATTTGATTATTTCTAGGTGAACAGCCTTGTAAAAATGATTCCCAGCATCTATTTAACAATGGGAACAATGTATCAGGAGCCCAGGACCATAGGATAATTCCCTGTTGCATGGTGTGCCCCCCCTCTCCTGGTGGTTTACCCCCTGTGAAATTTTTTCCTGTAGGACCGGACCTCAATTGAGGTAGGGGGTCTATTCCTATGTATATTTGAGGTAAGTCTATCATATAGCTGGCCCAGGACACAGATAGGATCCTGCTACAGGAACAAAAACATAGAAAATCGCATTTTTGACACTTTTGATGTTTTCAGTATCTTACTCTTGCATAAATAATACAACCTGTTCATATATCATTATCATAGTATATATACTTGCTTGTTGTGACAAGGATCAGCTCAAAATAGGCCAGAGGTTTGAGTTAGTGTGAATGCTTGCTATTTCTACTGATAAGGATCCCATACTTTCAATACATCGAAATTTAATAATCAGACACCTGGAGTAGATTTCGAATATATTCAGTATCATAGGCCTAAATGTACAGAACAATCCAACAAGAATTGAGTGCTGAGGAAGTGAAATAGATAAGAAATTGAGTGTGGGAAA
Source organism: Suillus clintonianus (assembly GCF_016758775.1). Taxonomy (NCBI): domain Eukaryota; kingdom Fungi; phylum Basidiomycota; class Agaricomycetes; order Boletales; family Suillaceae; genus Suillus; species Suillus clintonianus. Next base: position 149,549 of record NW_024539280.1, on the reverse strand, counting down.
GTTCAAAGACCCAAAACATCGAAAATGGTCAGTTGAGCAATAGTAGCCAAGAGGTGTGCATTCGGCGAATGCCGAACACGGGCTCCTATGAGCACCTACTACCCAATCGGTGTCTGAGGGCCATATTTCAGCCACTTTCAAGAAAACATCAATTTTACTCGAGCACTCGGCTGATTCTTTGCACAGCGACTGCAAAACTCATTAAAATATTTTCATTCCTCAACTAAGTAGTATCATAGTAGTACATAGAATAATGCTAGATAGTTAGTTTGAATATACATCTGCTGTGAGTAGCAGACCAATAGACACAAGTTGTGAAGCAAGATCATCCAGTATTTCCAAATTGAGCTATGACTGATCTATGATGCAAATGATCGAGTCGTCGCGTCACGCGTCTTGCTTGATATGCGTCTCTCTTCTTGCCCACTCAATCACTCTCGTTATACTTGTACAACTCAATTTTCGATACCAGCACTCTTACGACTTCAAATGGATTATACCACGCACGATAGACAAGCTTACTTTACGTCCCAGGACTTCGAACACTGTCTTACTTACAACGAGGCACAGTTTAATTTAGATAATGATCCTGCACACAGCCAATGCCCTGGTGCTTCCCTTTACACCGCTTATCAGATCGAAACTGCCTTCGATTCTGATCCAGAATCATACCCATCTCCACGTTCCTCTCTGCCATCACCTTGTGTTTTCCTCAACTCAAACGAAGAGCAACATCTCATCGAAAAAGACACCTGTGACGCATACCTCCAGCTCTATCAGTACGGTGAACTCAACACTCGACTGTCCGAGTCCAAGTCTTGCAGTGCCCCGACAAAGGCTGTTGGGTCACAACAGGAATCCACAATCACATTAACCTCACAAGCCGGGGCCAATTCATGCCCTTAGAAAAACATTTCGGATCGTGTGTTTGTATTTCTCAGAAGTCTCTTCAGAAGCAGGCTGTGCGCGACTCTCAAGCAGCTTTTATCACTGTGGTTCTTCCACCCGATCACTCCCGGAATAACTCGTAAGCTTATTTTATATATGATGGTCATTTTCTGATGGTGTATAGCACCAACACTGTGTCGTCAAGACTCACAGTTGTCGCATCTACTTCTCGTTGTATTGGCCTTCCTATGACGGACTGGCCCACGCTGCCTGGAGTGCCTCCCGAGGCAAATTTTCCTTGGTTACGCACTTGGGATGGACTGGATAAGCTTCCCTTCAATGTCAACCTTGTTGATGGTGTTCTTTACGCATGCTCACCAAACTGCACTCATGCCACTGACGATGACTCCCCTTGCATCCCATGTCAGCAACTTCAATCCCGCGTTCATTCACTTGCGAACCTTGCCGGAGAACGCAAAAATCATACCCGTCATAATGTGCTTACACCGATTCAGCTTCTCGATGTGATCAACGAGCGCAATGTCAACTTGAACACTGTTAAATTGCAGGTATGCAGTTTTCTTTTTTTCAGTTTCCATCTCTCATATAATCATTTTAGAGTCTCAATGATGCTCGCAAGATCAAATGTATGCTATCTGTTATAGAGGACCATTCGTCTCTGGTCATGGCACTCGCACAATGTGATGTGCCATGGCTCCGTAATCTGCTCCAAACAGCGCTAGCATTCATATGATTCTTCGACTAATCGAGGATGCTCTTGAGTGCGGATACCGACCACGGACCCGTGGAAAGGAGGCTGATGATCTTGCCTTGCTCATACTCCGTCTTGGGGGACACAACCTACTATATGCACTCAGCCAGCGCCTTTCGCTACCATCTTTGCGAACTCTTGGTCGGCACACTTCTTTTGTTAAGATTGCTCCTATCATTGGCCAAATCACAATGGGTGTCATCCAACACAACATCGCGGCTGTCGTCCTAGCCCCACGGGCACAAGCAGGTCTCAATACCCTTCGTGGCATGAGCTTTCTCATAGATGAGACGGCGCTTGAGGAAGCTGCTGGTTACTTACCACAGTCTAATTCCATTGGTGGCCTATGCTGGACACATTCCCACCTTGTTGACACCACTCTCAACAACTACCAATCAGCCCTAGGTGTTGCCGACGCGCTCAAATCAGGCAAAGTACATCTTAGCAAGGAACTGACAGTCGCCAGTGCTCACGTGTTTGGTGAAGACGGAATATATCCCATACTTGCTGCACCAACATGCAAGTCCGAGAACTTCACTGACATGGAGTTTGTATTTGAATCTGTCATCGATTTGTGGTACGCATCTGGAGCTGATCGGGCAGTCGGACCTGCATGGTCTTTTGCTACTGATGGGGATGCCACACGACGCAAGGCTGGACACCGCACATTCCTTTGCAATAATATCAATTTCACATCTCCATTATTCGGAACGCTCATCAATCTCCCTGGGCTCAACCTTCTTACCGGCAAGCATGAAATGACCTTGGACTTTGATGATAAACATGTCTTTAAGTGTAAGTGGTTTGCTTCATCCAAAGAATAATCTAAAATGACATGCGCAGGCTTCTGTACATTGATTCGTTCTTGTGCCGGTATGCGGCCCGATAATGGGCGCTGTATCAATTCCTCTATGCTCGAACACTATCTGACGTGGGTCGATAATATCGATGAATCCCGTGCACTCAAGCTCTTGTACCCTGACGACCCTCAAGATGTTCCTCGTGCAGTCGCACTCATGAACATTGTCATTTCTCTCGGTAACATTGACCCCACTCTGCCACCATACACCCTCGATGGTACGGAACCCGATGTCGATGTCATTGCGGACTTTGACGCCATCAAGATTCTCAGTCACATTCTTCATAGCCTTCTCCAACCATTCATTAATATCACGCTCTCACTGACTGAACAAGTCATCTCCCTCTGTCGTTGCACTCACTTGATCTATGCATGCTACCGGAATCAGCGTCGGGCGTTCATGCCGAACCAACTGTATTATGACGTGCAAACATTGATCAAGAACATTATTTTCTGTATCGCTAAACAGCAGAAGCTGGACGCTACTCAACCATTCACTCTGCTTGACACAGGTGATGATCCCATTGAACTTCTCTTCGTGTTTCTTCGAATGTGTGGTGGACACAACAGCGCTGTCAACTACAAGCAGGCTCTGGATCGTCTAGGTGCCGCATGAGACATCGGAGGAGTCTACACGCGAAACCGAGACCTCGCTCACGGTCATCATCGTCTTAACCTCACGTCACGCTCAGAATCTGTTGATCATATCAACCGCTCGATGTGGGTTGGTGACATCATCTCCGGACACTGCAACCTTCCAAGCGCTTGGAAGCAGGGTCAAGACGTAGCTACTCAATTTCTACAACTCACACAGATTCCCCCGCAAGCCTATGACTTCAACTCTTACTTCTCTTTTGGTTCGAGCATGGACTTACTATGTGTTTTCGGAGAGGGAAAATACCCCAGTGTCAATGATGGAGACACCGAAGAGGATCGTTCGCTTAACGTTCGTGTTGTGTCGTCAATCCCTACTGAGAATGTCGGTGATGAGCCAGCTGAGCCAGAGGTAAGCACTAATTATTCGCTCCGACTTTGAACTCACAGTTCAATGTATTGTAGACTTCGTTGGCACCAGCTGAAGAAGGTGCTGATGAAAACGACCCTATCCATAACTTCGAGGAGATGTTGGAGGACAAATTTGATCCTACCCAACCTGAGGACCTGGATGACTCGCCCAAAATACTCGAAGACGACACCCCAACAGCCCCACCGAAAGGTCCCGGAATCCGCCCTGCTGATTACCTTTGGTGCGAGAAGAAGTGGGTGCACAAGCAAACAGTTTGCCGTCTCATCATTACACCCAACTTCACCCCAAAGTCGCAAGTCCGTCTCTTGCATGTTCGGGGGTTCACATCTGTCAACAAGAAGGCAGATGTTGACGAAGTCTCAAACATCCTTCATGGCGAGCATTTCGTCACTGGCGACTTGTTTCTCACCCTCATTTGTTCTCAAGGCAAGGTACTTTCGCTCGCGCTCACTCGTGCAACATCAATATCGGAAAATGGCTTGTCTCGTGGAAGAATCAATACCGCAACATTGGCGTCTCTATGGAGTAATGTGAAGGTAGTTGGAGAGATGATGGTCCTCCTTCCTTCAATCAGTTCCACTCCCGAATCATCTGCGTTATGGGTCTGGAATGGCGGGTACCTCAAAACTGCTTCGCCCGTTCCAGGAACAAATGCTGTCACCCAAAGGGTTGTCACATTAAGCATCCCAGGCCACCTTCTCGAACTTGCCAACCCCCGTGTCGTCAACGCGCTTGAACATCTCGCACCGGACCAAGCATCTGAAGTCAACTCGAAGGGGTCGAGTTGGGCGCTGAGTAATGATGGGCTGGAAGCCGCAGCTGCTTCAGTCTGGATGAAGATTGTCGAATCCAAGCTTCCAATCAACTCAATTTCAGCGCTCAGCAGCGAGAGCTCCATGTTCCCATACAAAGATCTTAGTGGTAAGTCTTACAGTGGCATCCACCAGTGCATCATTTTAACAATCATGTTCATTTACTTACAGGCTCAGATGCTCTTGTTTGTGTCGCTGGAACTACCATGCTGGCAGCTTCAGGACGTGGAAAGGGAGTGGCGAGCACTTGCCCTCTATGTGGCGAGGCAACAAAAGATCTGCGCTCACATATGGGCTGCCATATCCTTCGTGCTGCACGCGGAATTCCTGATAATGTCACAACAGCTGTTTCAGGCCCACAGCCATGTGGCTTTTGTGGTCGTTCTGGTGTCGCCAAGTGCACAGTGACCTTCAAGGAATCCGGACGTTCAGTTACTTGGGAATCCCAATGCCCACACAAGGAGAATTTCCAGTACGGCAGCACTAACAAAGGCTCCGACAATCGCCCGTGTCGCAATGTTCCTGTCGTCTGCAAGCTTTGCGTACATCAAAACCGTCAGATGGACTGGAGGCCGGCAATTTGGAGGTACAACCTCGAGGCCCACATGAATGACCATCACCCAGAGTACGCGCACCCTGGAAAACCTCATAGTGGCCTCCCCCTTCCTACCAATATGTTCGACACTATGATGCTCACTCCCGTCGAACAAACAAGGTTGGGTGTTCCGCCTCAACCTCTATTCACTCTAACTGTCCCAATTTCGGAGAAGGAGAATATCCCAGCCAGTGCGAGTGGTCGAAAGCATAAGGGTGACACTCAAATGTTTTCTGCTGCTGCTTCTTCAAAGAGGGCCCGGCGCACTTAGCCTTAGATTAATTTTCCGTGCTGCCATTCCTTCCTGCTACTTATGTGTTACCCCTCACGACTCTTATGACTTACAGGCTCTGTTTTTGCAACGTTTTCCTTTCACTATGTGTCTAGCATGTGTGCTCTCGTGTCTCAGATGTATTGTAGCGGTTTTCCGGGTCCTTGGTTCATCGATCACATTCGATCGTTTTGCATTTCTAAGTGACAAAACATAACTAGGTAAGGAAATTTGCGCCGTGACATTTGACAGTCACGGTACTTGTACCACCCATGGAATTTCAACATGTCAGTGTCTTGATTCTTTGTAACGCACACCTCTTGATAGTAGCACTTTAATGCTAGGTCAACTCAGATATACACCACATCCCTTCCACCACCCTTCAACCTCAGGGCAGTATGTAGTATATGTTCCTTTAGTAGTCTACAATGTATCCTACATATTGTTAATGAAATATTTGACCTGTATCATATATAAATGTAACTTTGTGTGAAAAGATGTCAATTGTCACTTTTCACACATATGTGGTTTTACTTGTCATTCAGTCAGTCCTTGATGGATCTTTCTAAATCTTCAAATCTATCATCAGGGGCATATATAGGACATATCCCAGGTCTTTGATTACTTATCACAGGCTTGATTACTATGTAGGCTTCTTATCAGTAGAAAAAGCCCCTGTACATCATATATCACATTTGCACCCTATGTAGGGCTGATCCTTGGCATAAAACATATTTGTGAATGTACTACTGATCATATATGAGCAGGTCTGGTCATTTGTGCTATATGTACTATGATAATGATATATGAACAGGTTGTATTATTTATGCAAGAGTAAGATACTGAAAACATCAAAGGTGTCAAAAATGCGATTTTCTATGTTTTTGTTCCTGTAGCAGGATCCTATCTGTGTCCTGGGCCAGCTATATGATAGACTTACCTCAAATATACATAGGAATAGACCCCCTACCTCAATTGAGGTCCGGTCCTACAGGAAAAAATTTCACAGGGGGTAAACCACCAGGAGAGGGGGGGCACACCATGCAACAGGGAATTATCCTATGGTCCTGGGCTCCTGATACATTGTTCCCATTGTTAAATAGATGCTGGGAATCATTTTTACAAGGCTGTTCACCTAGAAATAATCAAATGAGAACATATTCTGTGTTTTCTTGCATATGTGCTATATCTATTGATGTAGGACACTTCAGGGGGTGAAATAAAGATGGGAATCTACTCATATATGCTCATAAATATGTTCTGAATGTCCTGGAACACCCTCCTATCAAAGGGGCAAAAATGCGAAAATGTTCTGTACCCTACCCTGTTTGAAAAAGGCCCTGGAGGATGAGCAGGCACACAAATTGACAAAAAAAGCGGTCTATTATATAATATTATACATGTATATACTAAACTACTATTTAGATACAAAGGAGGACCTATTGTGGTGTGGTGGTGAAGCTGCAGTGAGGTGGGAAGGGTGTGGGAATAATTATAAATGTGGTGGGTGTACCATATTGGGATGATGTTTTGGGTGTTGTGGGGTAATTCCCACAGTAGGTGGCTAAAAATGCGAAAATGCGGAGTGTGGGAATAATGTGGGGAGGCCTGACATGAGGAGGTGACCAAAACAGGATGTGTTTTGTGAATTTCCGCTTTTGGAGGCCAAAATTGCGGAATAAAACATACCAAAACATCTGACAAATGTGGAAAACACATTTGTGACTGAAAACATAGCTGAGTTTCAAAAATCCAAAAAAAGCGGCTGTGAAAGCCAAAACACCCAGCAAAATAGGGCCTGGCAAATGCCATGGATTAGGTCAAATTGCGCTGCTGGTAATTGCTGTCAAAAGTGTCTATGGTAAAAATGGTAGTTGCCATAATACGTAGGTCTAATACTACAACTATGGCTGGGGGGTAATCCGAGTAGGCCGCTGATGAGTAGCTATGCGTGCAAGCGCCGGTGGTCGTGTACATCGCGCACGTGTCTATAGGACTGTGCCTACGTATGGATAGTGATGAGGTTGATGTGGAGATAGGGTGATACGAGCCTGTAGAGATACTGCTCTCTACACCGCAGATCTGTTGTTATCTCGACTGCACCGACAAATGCAATTGGTTCGACCTTGCAACTAACCTTTTGGATCATTCACAGCATGAGGATCCGGGAGTTTTTGGAGATAGATTTGTTGAAGAGGAAGATGAGATCGACGATGACGTGAATGGCTTTCCCGCAGACCTACTGTCCCCAACTCGAAGACCTGGACAACCACGTCCTATCACGAATTACTTTTCGATAGCCAAAATTCTCCAACACAAGGAGGTCAGATCAGTACCCCACCCACTATGTTCTTTTATCATTGGGCGCATGGCTCTTCATCTGTCTTACAATCCATCCATCAAGAATGCCACTATCGATGAAGTTGCCATCATGTTCGGCCTACCAGACTTGCAGCCAGCTATCGCTGATTTTCTTCACTGTGAGGTGACTCATGGTAATCACATCCACTCGATAGGTGGTCCTAGAAGGGCCCTACACGACACTGAACTTCCATTCAACAATGTTCAAGTGTGGTTCAAAGTTCAATTGCAGGAAACCAATTTTCATGATCCCCATAACATTGACCCGCTCAAACGCTCAATTGTACACCACCTAGCAACCCCTGGACTTTGGGTCGTTATTCAGACCAACTCAGGGCACTCATGGCCCGCCAGCAGCCTTGCAGGTATGTTATTTCTATCTTTAATGACAACATTCACTAAGGCAAAGAATGTAGGGCACTCCATTGGCCAAATTAGGCTTATCATTCGACCCATTGGCCGAAGTGGGACACCATGGGCATGGGACGATCAGTTCCTAACCTACATCCAATGTTTCGATATCTCTAGTGAACGTGATCCAACCACTCAGCTCCATACACTAAAAAGATCAAAGCGCTTGAGTGGCTCACAGATGGGTGATGTCATTCCAGTCTCTCAGCTTAGAGTGCCTGTTCTACTCCCACTTGCAAATCAGTGGTACAAGTTGATAAGGGGCAAAGGACCATCGAGCGCAGTAACTTTCCAGGAGGTCCTTGATCTGTTGGAAACACACCTTGATTTGCTTCCGAAGGACAAGCCTTCCCCTGAACTCCTGTTTGTAAGGAAAGTGATCGCAGCACTCCTGTGAAAGAGAAGCGTGACTGAATTGGAGGGTGATGATCGTGGTATTTCAGATATAAAAGAACTGCTGGTCAATGAACATAATATGGTACAAGGTCACAGTCGCATGGGCTGGATGATGGATGTTGTGCCCCTGCCCAAGCGGAGTAGAACTACATAATTGTTCTTTCCTATCTTAGTCAATACCCCTTCTTACGTGTACAATTTAAACTTTGTTCTGACTCTGACTATGATGGAGATATTCCTACAGATTCCCACCCTCAAATTATGCTTCCGAGTCAGCTGTATACGCAAGTTCGACGAAAGGATTATGTTTGTTCTCAGCCTACAGTTTTCTGACTCACAATGACTCACCTTCAAAGTAGAACTCGTGGACTCGACTACGTCTCATCAACCCCATCCATTATCTGTGCTGCGCTATATTACAAATGGTGCGTGTGTGCATTGATGTTTCGACTAAGTCATTTTTAAGTGTTTTTTCAAGGTGCGATGGGGGTTAGATTTAAAAGGTGAGTATCTCTAATTCATTGGTGTTGTGGTCCATCTCCCCCCCCTTCTCCAGTGATGCCGGGTAGCCCCCAAAAAAAGAGAACAAAGCGCAAAGCTATGGACTCTGACCTAAAGGTGCCCGAAGGGCAAGAAGGTTTGGTGAAGAAACCACGTGCTCACGCTGAACTGCCATCTACCACCAATCAAGCAGATGAGTCGCAAAATCCTCGACGTTCTGGGTGTTCTGGTGCGGGGCAAGGAGGTAGGGGCACACAACTGGAGAAGATCGGCGCCATCTTGCATGCCCCAGCACGGACCAACAAAGTCAAGGGCGCCACATCCCTCAATCTGAATGCTCCTGCAAACCCTCTCGCTCCAGAACCACCTCGCAAGGGTCAGGGCAGCTGTCCTAAGGTATTTTTCTCCTATTTGTATGGTACAATACTAACCAAACATTCAGAAGAAGCAGCTCCCTCCGCCATATAGCCCCTTGGAGACCCTAAATGTAATGACTTCCACATCACACTCGAAGAAAAGAAAGGTACATTTTTATTCCACAGATATACATGTACTAATTCATATGCAGACTCCCGTCACTCCTACCCCAAGCTTCGAGTTAAATGATCACCCAACTTTCTCACAATGTGAAGCTGGTGGATGACTCAGATTTTCGCCCCCAATCGTTCCTATTGTTCCCCCTGGTACAGAACCTGATCTTCAGGCGTTAAACAATCCCTTTGTGGCTGCCGCTAGGAAGTTGCATGCACTGACTACTTCAGATGCCTCCCAAAGTGAGATCAATATTGGTACCTCTCACTCTTCCCAATCTCAGGCTCCTGCTTCCAAAGCTCACCATATGATCACTACTCCTCGTGTCAACGATCCAGCACCTTCCAGGATGACTTCAACTATCACGGCGCGATCAGACACCAACTATCCCCATAATTTGGATCCCGTCCTCCGGTTGAGTACACCACTGAATACCGATTTTGAAGAGTCAGACACATCGAGCGATGAAGGTTCATCTAGCTTGGATGAAGGTGGTGGAGATGAGATTGGTTGGGGAGAAGTCGGTAGGCGTCATGATACACGCCCTGGTAAGTCCTCCCTATTTTCAATCATGTTGGGCTGATGAACGACAGGTTTTTCAAGAGAAGAATTACCATCTCAACCTCAGGTGGCCACTGTGCTGCCAACAGATTTCCACTTTCAGCATTCACGCGATGAAGATGACCAAGTGGCTGAGAGAACCTTGGTGGTTGGCGGTGATTCGAGCAAGGGTAGTGTAACAACAGATCAAGAGAGCGCTCCCCAGGTACAAACTTAGTATTTTGCTGGAGTATGCTAATCTCTCAGTCAAGCCGGACGATGTCTTGAAGGTCCACCACAAGAGAAATGGCCATCCCCACCTTCCTGACCCCGCCCTTCTAGAACTTCTCCGCACTGCTGAGGTAGATGCTCCCAACTCAAAGGCTAAACCAAAGGCCAAACGGAATCAGAAATCGAAGGTGAACAATGGATCTGATGATGAAGGACCCAAGGCTTCCTAACTGGGATGGTATAGTTTGTGCTGGAAGAATTTTCTTGAGGATGTGAAGGGGGAGTGTCACACCCAGCAGGCATTGGAAAAACCTTTTCCAAGCCTTGTCGTTGACTTGCCCATCTCAATCACTGAATCGCTCTCGGCATTGCTCGTGCAATGGCTCAAAACCGGCCATGAAGTTGATGCTGGTAAGTCCCTGTTTCCCTCAAGATAGTCAACTGACCCGAGGCATTCAATAGGTGTGTGGCCCATGCACAAACCTGATATGGTGAGGCAGGTGTGTATGTTATTGTTGGCCTCATATCTCATTTTTTTCTAGTTGTATGATGATCTGGCAACTTGGCGCTCTGATCTGAAAAAAATTGTCGTCGCAATTACACCTTCCACATATGGCCTTGTCCCACCGGCTGATACTGCCATTCAAGAGCGCGCAGCTTGGGTTGAAGCAGCTGCTACAGAATTATTGGATGATGGCAAGTTTCTGCACTTTGGGCTAGACAATTTGGGGAAAACGAGGAACTTCACTCACCCTGCGCTTCTTGAGGCTACTGTTGAAAAGAAGTCATTTTGCATTCGGACAGATTAAGCACTAGTGTTGGGGTTTGGGGATCAACCTCGCTACTTCATTCCATATTCAATCTCCGTTGTTCCTCTGACTTATATAGCACTTTGTCCCCATTGTTGCGTACCTTAGTTGTTGCTTGTCAACGCTGAGGTATGTATATTTGTTTCCTTGCTGCATGATACTTCATACTCATTAGAACTACTCTAGCATATCTCCAACAGGTACATTGATAATAATAGTTGTTGCTTGTCAATGCTGAGCGTATCTCCAACAGGTTATGAGCCCCATGTCCTGAACAGCATGGAAACTTGGAAGAATATGAAATCCCTCATGTTGTGACAACTCATTAAACTCTTCTCTCTGACAGGTCGCCCTATCAATGGGGAAATACGACCACATGCCAGAGTTGACTGGAGCAGATAACTATATTCCCTGGGAGACACAGGTGCAGCTCGTCTTAACGAATGATGACCTCTGATGTCATGTAACTGAGAAAGCAGACCCAAGTGATATTCTCGGAATGGCTTCGTTCTTGCCCGTAGCTGTGGTTCCAGCAATTCCCACTGATGCTGAAAAGGCAGCCATACGAGCCTGGCTCATCAATGACTCCAAAGCCAAAACAATCATCCTCTGCAAGCTCGCACCGAGCATTCATCTTCTCATCCCTCGAAACATCTCAGTCACAGTGCGCGATGCGTGGAAGATCCTCAGGGATCACTTTCACCATAATGACATTAGCTCTCAATTCGTTGTTCGCAGGCGCATACAATCACTTTGAATGAAAGATGCTCACGACACGAACAACTACGTCGGTCAGCATGTCAGCTGTCGTGATCGTCTCATAGGCATTGGAGCATCTTACTCTGATGAGGAAGCGGTATTCAACCATCTTTCTGGCTTACACACTACCCCTGCTTGGCAGCTGTTCCGCACACAACTCGAACAATGCATGCACAATGGTTTCTCCGCCACTGTTGTCAGTTCGGCATTGAGCAGTGGAACTCCCATCTCCGCATCCTTCCAAACAAACAGCCTCACGTTCGAGAGTTGCACAGCATGCATCACTGCAGAAGCTTCACGCACAATTAACACCAATCCAGTGACCACATCCGGACCTGGATCAGAGTACGCTAACTCGCACACCTCCCACTCCTTCAACATTGTCATCAGATTTACCTCCTGTCATTGCAGCTCTTGCCACACACACGGGACCTGACGTGACGACCTCGCTGCGATGTGATCTATCATGTGCAAGCATTGAACAACTTGAAGCATCAGCCCATGCCCACATACTGTCCACCATACTTGACTCCGGTACCACCAGTACTCTCATCTGTGATCGCGCCATGTTCTGGATATACTCTACACAGGACCCTGTCGTCATCAAAACAGCCAACCATGGGTCGCTTCATACATCCAGCCGTGGTGACTGCATTGCATGGCTACAGATTGGGGGTGCGAGGCACCGAGTGTGATTTTCGAACTGTCTGCACGCACCGGGGGCTATGCTCAATCTACTCTCAGTTGGGTGGATGCTTGCTAAGGGATGGGAATGCAATTTTCGCATATACACGTCTTCTCGCAATTTCCCCCACAGGAACACTTGTTTCGCATTGAAACTGTCGAGTTCCCAGTCGTGTGCGGCAGCGTGTGCTGAGAGGAGTCAAATGGATGATGATCTTGCAACGGGAGCGAACATTTTGCCAAAGTCGATACCTGGCACCTGCGAGAATCCCTGTGCCACAAGTCGAGCCTTGTGCACAGGCCCACCTTTCGCATCTTCCTTAAATTCTAAAACCCATCTACATCCTATTGCCTCTTTCACCCCTCCGGAATCTTCATCAACTCGTAGACATTCATTTCTGACATTAAGTTAATTTCTTTGCGCATCACGGTGAGCCATTCGTCGCGGTCGGAACATTGCATTGCTTCATTGTATGTTGCAGGTGGAACCTTCATGTTGTAGTTAGAGGATAGCGGATTGCGGCGAGTGTCAGAGCGAATGGTAAGGCATGCAAATTCATTTGCGATTAGACCAGTGAGAACACGGGGATAACCGACTTCGTCCTCATCGGGAATGATGGCATCGGGATCGTTGGCATTAGTGTCGTTGTCAGTGGGTAAGGAAGGCATAGCATTCACCACCCCCTCAAGAGGAGGAGGCACCCCTTGAATGCGAGCATTACGCAACTCATGTTGGTGTGCCAAACAATCGCGGTCTGATGCAATTTGATCCTTGAAGATTTGGCCACATGCTGTGGGCAAGTGCACCCTCTCAGAGTGTCGAGATTCGGGTGGAAGGGGTGTTGTGTTGGCAACAATTGGCGCAGAGTTGATGGGGTTGGGATCAGTGGGGTTTGCTGGGCCTTCGTCTTCAGAGTTGTCACTGTCTGAAGGGAATGGACGCCCAGAAAACGATTCATCAAAAATTATGTCGCGGGAGTTGAAGAACATTCCCGTCACCTTGTCCCTGCATCGCCAAGAGTGTCCGCCTGGTGTGTATCCCATGAAGTAAGCCTCCCTCGACTTAGGACCCAGTTTTTCTTGTAGTTCTGTTGGGATTCGGGCGAAGCATCGAGAACCGAAGACGTGAATGTGGGATAAGTCAGGCTTAACATTGTGGAGCATTTCGTAAGGGGTCTTGCCAGCTGGGAGCGTGCGGGACTCAGTACGATTGAACAGGTAAGCAACTGTTAGAGCTGCTTCCCCCCAGAGATTCCGCAGGAGATGAGCATAGTTTAGCATAGCGTACATACGCCCTTTGATTGTCCTGATGACGTGTTCCGCTCTGCCGTTTTGCTGATGTGAGTATGGGGCAGACAGCTGTCGCTCGATGCCAGCTGCTTGCAGGTCAGCGGTAAAGGCGTGATTAAGGAACTCTCCACCATTGTCAGAGCGGAAGGCAACAACATGCAGGCCAGAACATGTTTCCCACCGTGCACGAACATTGTGCCATGCGTCCAATACCTGTTCCTTGGTTGCCAGGAGTTGCAGGTCCAGAACCCCTGTGTGGTCGTCTATGAAGACGATGAAATAATGTTTGTGATGCGGGGTAGGAATGGGGATTGGACCACAGATATCGGCATGGATGAGCTCGAGAAAATGAGAGGCAGGTGGGGATTGTGATGCTGGGTGGGGCTGTCGAGGGTGCTTGCCTATGACGCAAGATTCACACCGAGACAAGGCCTCATTGGAGTTGACGGAGAATCTGCTTGCGATTTGGGGGAGACAATGAATGGACTCTCCTCCTGCATGGCCCATGCGAGCATGCCAGATATCATATGTGAGAGAAATGCAAGCAAAGGCAGACAGTTCTGATGGTACAGATAGCATAGGCGTGGCATTCTGGGGAGGAATGAATTTGAGATCCACATAAAAGAGACGTCCCGACATGGGAAGTGCTCCAAGTGCTGCTCCTCTGTACACAAGCTCGCATCAAGCTGGCTCACCCCACCAGCTTCTTGGCTTCGAGTGTTTTGGTCTCTATGGTGCAAGTCTGGTGTGCCATCTCTTGTCATCGCTCTATGGGCTGAAGCAAGCCGCATATGATTGGTATGAGCTTCTGCGCGCTGTGCTCACCTGCTTAGGATTCCTTTGTTGCGAAGCCAATTACACAGTTTTCATCTACAGCCACGTCATCGAGGGGGTGCTAATCATTTGCGTCATATCATTGCACGTCGATGATGGGCTGGTGGGATGTAACAACCGAAAATTCCTTGATTGGATCAAGGGTTGCATAGCAGAACATTTTGGGATCGCGGATCTGGGACCAGTAGTCAAACACCTCGGCATTCAGTACTCACGCTCACGCTCTACTTGAGAGCTCTGGATGCACCAGCAAGACTATATTCTCTACCTCCTCAAGGAATGCAGGCTCCGCGACTGTACTCCCGTCTCTCTCCCAATGGACCCATCCTTTCCTTTCAGGCGAGACACAGACGTCCATCCCCACATTGACAATCTCCAGACAGAATATCGCACACTCGTTGGTGAGTTACTGTACCTCACAATGTACACTCACCCTGACATCACCCTCACCATCATGAAACTCTCACAGTACAATTCCAACCCCGAGTCTCGCCACTATGCCACTGCAAAACACATTCTTAGATACCTCGCTGGCACATTATCCCATCGCATTCATTACAGCGGAAAGAACTCAGACATCACCATTCACAGCTTCAGTGATGCTGACTGGGCCACCTGTCCAGAGGATCACGTCTCAATCACTGGATATGTCTGGTATTATCATGGAGGTCCCATCTCCCACACCACGAAGAAACAACCAACTCAAGCATTGTCCTCGGTGGAATCTGAGTACATGGCGCTGACCAGGGCCATTCAGGATGGACTGTGGATCAAGTTGTTTTGCGAGTGCTTGCAAATCGCCTTCATTCTCCCTCTCAAGCTATACACCGACAACATGGGTGCCATCGCCCTATCAGCAGAAGCTGCCAACCACACTCGCACTAAACATATTGATTTGCGGTGTCGTTTCATCAGAAAGCACATTGAAGCCCATATGGGTGTCCACACATTGAAACGGCGCTGATATATTCACCAAGGTCCTTCCATGTCCAGCATTCATTGTCCATCGTTCAGGGTTGTCACTCGTAGCAGGTTGAGGGGGTGTGTTGAAAAGAAGTCATTCTGCATTTGGACAGATTAAGCATTAGCATTGGGGTTTGGGGATCAACCTCGCTACTTCATTCCATATTCAATCTCTGTCGTTCCTCTGACTTATATAGCACTTCATCCCCATTGTTGCATACCTCAGTTGTTGCTTGTCAATGCTGAGGTATGTATATTTATTTCCTTGCTGCATGATACTTCATACTCATTAGAACTACTCTAGCGTATCTCCAACAGGTACATTGATAATAATAGTTGTTGCTTGTCAATGCTGAGTGTATCTCCAACAGCTACTATCCTGTTCATCTATACCAGAACTTATCGCATTGCTCGTAGACAACCGGCTATCTTTCAGAAAGAGGTGCCATTGAAATGCTTGGCTCTTATTTGTACAGCGGTACTTTCTCGATAATGATTCACCCCGACAATTTCTGACTTTTTTTCAGTTCCATTGTGTCTTCCAAGGCCTCGCAAAACATGGCAATAGCAAGTACTATCCCAAATTTTCCACCAAGGAGTATGGGTTGGTCTATAAATCAATGCTCAAGCTACTCAAGGAGGTCAAGGCTGACCCTTATCACAGTCCCAAGCCGAGGCGGAAGCTTCGTGCATGGGCTCAAGCTGGATGGTAAGGACTTCTTTTGTATAGTGTTTGGCGCTGACCAATTTCTTAAGGGCGGAGGCATCAAAACTCGACGGCATCAACACATTGAAGCACCACCACCTATGTGTGCAGCTCGATTGAGCCTTCTTAACAGCCGCGTTCTCATGTATTCACCTCAACCTTACATTATCATTGCCTAAATAGGCTGCCATACTACCCTGGGAATGCCAACCTAATTAGCTCAGTTTGCATCAATCCCTGACCCTGCCAATAAATACCTGAATAATGCTTAGAGTCCATTCGGGAAGGATTATTTTGCCCAACTTTGCGTGACTTGAAAAAATAAAATCTGATTAAGTAAGCTTGGAGCTTGAAGCTGATGTCACACTGATTGGTGTTATCAGTAAAAAACAAACATATGCCACACATACTATCACCATGCTCCCCCATCTCTTACACCACGCTGACAACCCTTCCGCTGATGACGATACGCTGGTCAAACAGGATGAGCAGGACGCACAGGATGAGCAGGCTGATGGGCAGGGTGTTGATGATGCAGAGCAGTCAGATATCAAGAACCTCTGAGCTATCATAAACTTTTTCCAGGATATGGTTGTTTCAGCATCTGAAGTTGTCAGTCTTGCCAGGAACACCCTTAACTCCTATAAAAACACATATTACAACAAACAACCATACCATACTTCAGCTCTGTCCGGGATTGACTGGGTCAATGAGCTTCTGAATGGCCATTCAGAATGAATCTGATGCGAGCTCGGTGTACACCGCCACATATTCATTGTATTGCGGGATATACTTCGCAATGGTGGAATAACCAACTCAAAAAATGTAATGTTGGAAGAGCAGCTGGCTATCTTCCTGTACGCCTGTGTTACAGGCCTTGCTGTACGGCACCTTGCCGAGTGTTTTCAATGCTCAAATGATACTATATCGAGGTATGTCTGCTAGCTCTCATCCTTACATTTGTTTAATATTCTACAAGGTATTTCACAAAGATTCTGATCGCATTGTCCTCCCAACCAATATATTCCACCTATGTCCGGCTTCTGAATGCACAAACTCCAATACCCACTGAAATCCTCAAGACGACAAAATTATATCCCTACTTTGCCGATGTAATCGGTGCCATCGATGGCACTCACATTGCGTGCCATCCCAACACTGCTGATTGTGATGCCGCTCACGACTGCAAGGGCAATTTAACACAAAATTGCCTTGTCGCCTGCGATTTCAACATGCAGTTCACTTACATGTTAAGTGGCTTCCCAGGGTCTGCAGCAGACGCTCGCCTCTATAACAAGGCTCGCCTAACCAATTTCACCATCCCTCTGGGTAAGTTGTACCTTGCAGATGCAGGATTCGCCGCATGTGATGAGTTACTTGTGCCTTACCGCGGTGTGCACTACCACCTGGCTGAATGGGGCCGGGCAAATATGCTGTATGTTATCCCACTGACTTATCACCCTAGTACTTATTTTTTTCAGGCCTTGCAATACAAAGGAACTATATAATCTACGTCATGCACAGCTCCGCAATGTCATTGAACATATTTTCGGTGTGTTGAAAAAGTGGTTCCAGATTATTCACATCCCTCCCAAGTACAACTTAGATATCCAATCTCACATCCCTCCAGCATTGTGTTTCGTACACAATGTCATCCGATTCCACAACCCCGACAATATACTAGACTATCATCGTGTGGATTCCGATGAGTGGGGGGCTCCTTATGACAGCGGCATGCTTGCTGATGGGCCACCCACCAATGCGGCACGCACCCGTGCACCCAAAGTCCGCGATGAAATCGCACAATCGATGTGGGTTGATTATCTTCAAGAAAGGCTTCACAGAGGCCAGCCTTTACCGCCTGATGTACAAGTAGAATATTGAGGCTGTTTGCCATTTGTTGTTTTCATTGTTGTTGTGTTTGACTCACTCAATGTACAATGTATTGTTCCCTTGCTGCTAATTCAGTCTTGATTGCACAAACACAAGTCCATTGATTGCAGTATGAATGAGTGAGATACATCATGGGGTTCAACTAGTTATATTTTCCCTTGCCCCCACTTCCCTCACTTCCTTTAGGCGCCGTGCTAAAAAAACCTCACAAACACCATCCCATTGGATCGAATTATAAGTATCAGTGATGGTGACGTCGTATTGGAAAAGATCCATCATGGTGACCACCTCGTAATCATCCAAGCTCTTTTCTTCTTGCACCCGAAGGACAGTGCACTGCTTATGGGCTGGGACAGGATCGGTGAAATGGCCAGCAACAGTGTCCTGAAGCGTCGAAGTGGTGTCGGCTATGCTATCGACGACTTTCTCCCCCAACTCTTCCAACACGAGTGGCATAGTGAGACATTGGGATTTCGATGATCCCGCTACGCTCCTTGATTTGGAATGTGGGGGGCGGGAATGAGTGCACAAGGAATCATCCCCATCAGATTTGCGCTTCATTGCGAGTGACGAAGTAGACGTAGAAGTTATTGAAGGAGTAATGAAGGGCTGCAGTGCTGCGTTGCAACCTCTTGGTGTGACAGGTGTGTGAGGCGGCGGCAGCATTGACCTAGAGTCACTGCCCATCTCAACATCGCTGAAGCTACCAGGACTGAACTCAACCCGGTCGAGCATTGGTCAAAGTTGGGCAAAATAATCCTTCCCAAACAGACTCTTAGTTATTTGTTGTCGCAGATTTTCAAGACATTTAATACACGTGTTTGTTCGATTGAGTCAAGTCCGACTGGAACTTCTAGTAGTATACTAAAATGACAAGGTTCTATATTCTGTAGTGGTGCTGGAGCAGCTGTTTGAACTGTGAGTGCTTCATTTCTATCAACTGTGCAAACTGTGAAGCCTCGTTGCTTGGGAGCCCTGTTTGAATTGTGAGTGCTATCAACTGTGAACCTGTACATGTGAACTGTGGAGCCCTGTGGCTCGCTGTCGCAAAACCCAAAGTTTGTCACCTCTGTGAGAAAATTGGACTTTACTGATGTGGTACATGTTAGTATAAGTACGGGCGGGAATAAAACAGACAATGTACCCTCAGTCCAATGAAAGAGACTGATGGAATAAGTATCCCGAGTTAGAATAGCTATAAACAACAGGAAAGAACTCACCTTCAATAGTCGGGGAAGAGCTGAGCTCATCGATGGCTGTAAGCTACCACTGTCCTCATCATCTACTTCCTCCATGCGAGCACGCTTGGATGCCTGGGAGTCGCTGGTGGCAGGCAAAGGTCGGTTGGCCTTGCGCTTCGTTTTCTGTCAGAGTTGGCATGTGTCGTTTCCCCCTCGTTGTGGTACAGTTTTCGTAGGCAGCATTGCAGCAAGCTACATAATTAGTAAGACTAGTGAAGAAAAACACGAAAAATAACTTACCTCCACATTTGTTATCTCCTGGACATCACTGTTAGAGCCTAATGACTCTGACTCTGAGCTAGAGTCAGAGTCATCCCCTGCAAAATCACCGTCATCAGCATCTGAAGGGTCAACTGGGAGAGATGAAAAGAAGTTGTTGTCGTTGATAATGCCAGCGCTCTTCTTGGGTAAATGACGAGATTGGCGACGGCGACGCAGAGGCTGATCATCACCTTCACATTCAGCCTGGATTAAAGCATTCATGCGCTCAGGATGTTTGGGACATTTTCCACGGCCAAGAACCACCTGAAAAGCTTGATCCTTGGCAAGTCAGGCCATCGTGTCATATTAGTGCATTAAATCAATTGTAGTTACAAGACTGATGTAGTGCATTAAACATTGTAACTATCAGTGCACCAATCACTTACATAATATCTAATAATAACTAAACCTCCAAGGCAGAATATAATCCTAGCTAATCCTAACTAACTGAACCACTAACCACTAACCACTGACTACTAACCCTCTAACCACTAACCACTAACCACTAGCCATTAACCCTCTAACCCTCTAAAAACTAACATCTAACATCTAACCCCTCTAACTAAGATTAAAATTTTAATTAATTAGCAATTACAATGATTAATGCACAACCTGTATCTTGTAATTACAATATTAATGCATTATTACCACCTCACCTTGTGGGCAAGTACACATGTATCTGGAGCGTCAGATGACATTGAGTAAAAATACAGGAACTGGGAGGGGGGAAAGCAGGCAATGGGAGGAAAGGAACAGCACCAGTAGATATCTTGACCGGTATCATGGTTCCTCCTTGATCGGGGCAAAGTAATCAAAGAATATATGATCTGGACATGACATAGAACATGTTAGAGTGTGGTTGATTAGAGATTATAGTAGAAAACATACCAGTACTTTGAGGATCTCCATAGTGTGAGGATCAGGTCCGGAATGACTTGTTGTGAAATAAGACATGCGGCTACTGCATGTATAAGTCTGAAACTTACACTGTAATATGGCCATATATGACCATACAAATACGGCAAAATATGGGGCCTTTATACCTGTACCCCGTCCCGTCAACTCAAGGTTGAAACAACCAACATCAGTAAACTACAATGCGCTGTACAGCTCTGTACAGTGTCCAAGAGTGACAGCTTGGTCCCTTTTGGACAGAGACCCACAGAAGCACTGGTTCTGTTGCACTCTGCACAGATGCTCACAGATGCTCCAGCAACTCGCTCGTGCACAGGACTCATGCTAAAATATGTTACTGTAGATGTTGTACTACTATAGCGCACATTGATCACACGCCAATATCAGAATGAGATGCTGATTAGATCATATTGATAACACGCTGATAAAAGATCAAACATAATGAATGCGGTAATGGATGTATGTAAATATACGCGAATGCTAGGATGACGGATAAAAGCAGCGCCAGGGGGGAAATACGTGGAATGCTCAATCAAGAATAATCTGGAGGAGGTCGTGTCTCGACTCTACAGCTCCATCAACCTTTGAAATCTCAGTCCTGTAGAAAAACAATTCATATCATGAGTATCGAACAAAGTCAATTCCTTACCACCCCACTTGGGCCCATTCCCAGAGCTGCGCTAACAGGATAGGGCCGTGGTAATGATCCTTCAAGATATCCTTCAGCAAGTTGAGCATTTTGCAGTAAA
Source organism: Suillus clintonianus (assembly GCF_016758775.1). Taxonomy (NCBI): domain Eukaryota; kingdom Fungi; phylum Basidiomycota; class Agaricomycetes; order Boletales; family Suillaceae; genus Suillus; species Suillus clintonianus. The sequence goes on along the minus strand of NW_024539280.1, from coordinate 128,250 downwards.
TGGGGCCATACTCCTTCGCGGTGAATTTAGGGTGGTATTTTCTGTTACCATTTTTTTTGAGACCATTGAGGATACAATTGAAGTATTAAAAAAACAAAAGTCAATGTCATGATTAGTAGAGGAAAAGGGAAATACCACAGCGCCAACCAGAGCCAAGCATGATAAGGGCAGCTGGTTCTGGAAAATATCTGGCCGCCTCTGAGCGATTCAATACGGTCCAGTGTAAAAGAAAGCGATAACGCCTTCCCGAAGCGCTGGATGTGCAAAGTTTCGTGTTTTTCCCTAGTGTTCTTCATTAGTGTAGTCCAGGTCGGGGATAGTTCACTCACCATATTATCAACTCCATGACGTAAGAAGAGTGAATTCGCAAGTAATGCAACAGCAGCCGTTTCGATCCACCCTGCATGCTGTTGAGCAGGAATAGAAGGCGGGGGGATGAGTGAGTATTGTATAGGTGCAATGCTTATAGCACACTTTTTCAAGTCAGATCGCCAAGTGGCAAGGTCATCATACAACTACAGTATAGATCACAATGAATCAGCGAGGCCTCGATTTGATGAACAAAAAATGTACCAGCCGAGCCATGTTAGGTTTTTGCTCTGGCCAAATCCCTATATCGCAGTATTAAAACAAAGCAGTTCAAAAAAAGAACAAGTACTTACCAGCCTCGAACTGTTTACCATCCTGGTCCCATGCGACCAAAACCACAACCAGAACCACTGGTAGATCTTGGACTAGGGTCGGAAATGGATTCTCCAATGCATGTTCAGTGCGACATTCCCCTTTAGCGTCCTCGAGGAAGGTTTTCCATCGCGGTCCGTACCAGGCAAGTTGAGTAGGCTTTGGTCCGTCCTTGGGTTCATCTGATCTTCTGATTCTGGAACACTGAGTCAGCTTGTCGGATTCTGTTACTTGATGCAGGAGCTCCAAGGTGTCAGGGTCAGGCAGTCGGGGCTGCCCATTTTTATCGTGGTGACGCCTCAAGACATCCTGGGGCTTCGATGCAATAGCTGATTAAAGATCATGAGCTTTGTTTATATTTATAAAAAATGCCGTCTCCTCACCTCAGCGTCTTGTATCTGTTGCACTCCTCGCACACTATCCAGAAGGCCCTTGAAACAAATTAAAAACAGTGAGCACAAGTACAAATCAGTAGTCATCAGACACCTGGGAGGCATCGTACCACTGGACGTATGAGGGACCTTGAGACTCCATTCCAGGTCGCCTTGCGGAGTTAGCTACACCAGTGAGACTCACCTGGGCTCCCATGTCGTCTTCATCGTGGGAGAATATAAATTTGAAGTCAGGCATAAGACAGCGACTTGGAGGGAGGGGGTACACGAAGGGGGCTCTTCCCTGGAAAACCCTGGAAATTCAGATCAGTGAAGTAATTTGCTGCTGCTATAGCAGAATGAGAGTAATAAGTGTAAGAACGTACCTGGATGGTTGTGGTGGCATCTACCAACCTCCCCCCAACCAATCTCCTGCTCTCTCATCTCTTCCTCTGGGCCCACATTCTCCTCATCTCCATCGTTTGGGTCGTCTCCTGGGTCATCTCCATCGTCTTCATCGTCTTCGTTGTCTTTGTCTCCATCATCCTCCCTGTCTTCTTCGTCAGTGCCGCTATGTACTCCGGTCAATTGAAACTCAGCCCTGTTGGTATCACGCAGCGCTGGGTCCAGCATCTGATCTGAGAAGCCGGTAGTTGGTGGTGCTACCGAACGGGCTGCAGTATGGCCAATAACAGTATTCTTCGAGAACTTCTTAGGAATATTCCTGCCAACAGCATCATACAAGTTGTTCAGATTTGGCTCAGGAGGGACAATAGGTGAAGTATCAGCGAATCCAAACCTAGCTCCTTGTTGACGCAACAAGAAACCAGGCAGCTGTAAGGGCTCCACAATACTGGCATTCATGCACGACTCGGAGGTGTCTGGGACATTGGTGTAAGGTGGTGGAGCTGCCTGAATGTGAACTATCAGTACAAGCAACAAGGTCCCTTACGCAACAGACCTTTGAACAATTTTTTGGCCCTTGCGACTGCGAGTCGGTTCTGGAGCCTGAGGGTTGATAGGGATGTTAGAACTGAGCGATGTTGAGCCCTTGCATTGGTTGGTTTGAGATGGAGCCTCTGGCAAAGCACCTATCTTTTCCAACTGTACGGTCCTACCTCCTGTTCCTGCTTTGGGGTGGGTAGAACACCAAGGAGCATCAGTACCTGGGGCTTCTGCATGGGCCAGACCAAGGGATACAAAGGGCATACTGGATGTTTCGATGCCGGTCTCTTGTGCCCATGACTTCTTCACTATGTTCTTGTTAAGACCGTTCTCAAAGGGCGGATCTGAAGGGCTTGGCTTCAGCTCGTGCGCTGCACCCCTTACCCGAGTACGTGCCCTTAATTTCCGAAGGCTAGAAACAAAGTCCGAGGGAGGATGATGAATCCTGGTGGACTTCAAGGGGACAAGTCTGGTAGGCTTTTCGAGGAAGAGTCAGGCCGATGTTCAGGGGGTTAATCCGGCCGACGTAAGGAGGGTTTGTCAGCCGACGTAAGGAGGGTTAGTCCGGCTGATCATAGGGTTAGTCCGGCTGACATAAGAGGATTAGTCCAGCCGACATAAAGGGGGTTCGTCGGCCGACGTAAGGAGGGTTAGTCCGGCCGACATAAGAGGATTAGTCCGGCCGACATAAGAGGATTAGTCCGGCCGACATAAAGGATTAGTCCGCCGGACAATAGGGGCTTAGTACACCCGGAGAATAGGGGCTTTAGTCCGGCGGATGTGGGGGACAGAACAGACAGGTGTAAGGACGGAAGGACAGGAAGTCCGAGGGGACAGAAGCTAGAGGTAAGACTACACTAGACAATGTCCAGAGTAGAAACTGACAGAGGTAGACTACCCGAAGGTAGAGGCGGAGTATAGCCCGAGGAATCAATCCCAGGACACAGAGGTTGGACAGGGAAGTGGACCCGGGCCCATGGAAATGGATCCGGGTCCGAGGAAACAGGAATGAGGATAATCTAAGGTGATATTTGAACTGAGGAAACTACTACGAGTTTACAAGGTATTATATACTATGGACATGTGCGACGGGGACGGAGTCAGCGGAGATCCGGGTCAACGCGAGGAACATATGGAAAGGTTAAACTGACAGGCGCAAGGAAAATAATACAGGAACAGAGACGGAGATGAAGTATCGAATGGATCCGGGCATAGGAGGTATGATCGAGAATGAAGTCAGATATTAACTGTCAAACAGATTCGGGCATATAGGGGTTAGGACAAGGGGACTATACAAATGGGGTAACAGAATAGGAGCAGGACCGGAAATGAACTGTCAAGCGGATCACGGGAAATGGGGATGGAGATGAACTGTGAAGTGGATCCGATGTTTTAGGGGTTAAGTGGACCTGAGCGGGTCTGACGTATAGGATGTCCGATGAATAGGATGTCCGACGAATACAGGAGGAGCGGACAAGTGGACAAGCGGACAAGCGGACAAGCGGACAAGTGGACAAGTGGACGAGCAGACAAGTGGACAAGCGGATGACATGGGTGGGATCCGACGAATAGGATGTCCGACGAAAAGGAGATCCGAGGTATGCAGGAGGAGGACCAATGAATAAGATGTCCGACGTATAGGACGTCTGATGTATAGGGGATCCGAGGCATACAGGAGGAGGACCGATGAATAGGGCGTCCGACGTATAGGACATCCGATGTATAGGAAAGCAGGGCAGATCCTGCTGAGGGGTATGTCCAGTGGAGACTGGGATGCGGAGTTATCCTGCTGAGGGGTAGGGATAGGGTTAAGGTATAGCTTGGCTACATTTCGGAGGTCCGGACATTGTGTGTTGCGAGAGATGAGATATGATTCAGGGGCTCAGTGTACGGTATATGACAGTTCTTGGCAGCATCTGAAGCTTTACGCTTCACTGGCCTTTTCTTTTTAGGGCTAGCAAAGGCGCGAGGAGGCATGGCTGCGACAAAGAAGCAGAAAGAAAAGACAGGTAGGTAAATAATCCAAGACTCACCTGTACTTTATACGATGCCTGCCTTCTCGAAATTTTTCCTAAGTGAGGGACTCGACATGCATTGAGAGTAATATTCGGGTGTGCGTCCTATTTGACTCAAACACAGAAACGACAGAGTAAGGAATGGATAATATCATGTCCTAAGTGAATGACTTGATGTGTACCATGATGCACGTTGAAGAGGCGTGTCTGTATTACTCCAAGCTTAAGCACGTGTTCTGGTAGTAGTGGTACAAAACATCAATTTGATTACATTATACTAGGTAAGAGGACAACAAATCTTGGCACAACATTTGGGTAAAGAATAAGTAATTGAAAGTGAAAATTCCATCTACATCGTCGACCGATGTCACCTTTACCGTCTGAGTCCAACACAAGTATCAACTGCTTTTGTCTTCTCCTCTCTTCCACTTTAAGTTAACCGAACTTGAATGCATGGAGGAAGATGACTCCAGTCTGGTAGGTACGTGATCTTCAAGATCAACAGCAAATTTCCTGAGGTCCTCCTTGGTGGATGATAACAAGGAGATATATTCTGGAAGAGCGACAAGACGATGCTCTAGCATATCAAGCATGCTGTCGAAAGTCACACGCACATCCATGTTGTCCTTCAGCCCCAGTAAGAATCAGACAGATGCCAGCCAATGGAGATGGATGGAAATCGATGGAGTCTGAAAAGTTTGGTGTCAGTCGATGAGCGTCGACAAATGGCATGTACCATCAATGCTCAGACAACTCACAGCGACACTGATTGACGAAACATTGAGTAGTTAGATTTCCGTAGATGTAAATATATTGCTTGCATCCATTGGTTCTCAGATTTTGTCGACACAAATTGACGGAAAACAATGCATTTAGACTGCAACAAAGCAACAAAAAAACACTATAAAAATAGGCTACCTGCCCACCCATTTGCACCAGCTCCTCCATCCTACTACCCACCCCCGCTGATGATACGCAGCACTGAGCTAATGCAATGTGCCACCAGAGAACTTTGCGAGAACATCGACTGTGTTCGCAGTCCACACACAGTCGGCAACCTGGGTAGAGCGTGGGAGTAAGTGTACAATAGAAATATAATTAGTACTTACCAGATTCGAGGCCTCGATGTTGTAGCTCTGCAGTAGTAGGTATTACAATTAGTAGACTAGAAACACGATAAGAAAAAATGAAAACATACCGCTTGACGGGTCTTCTCGAGTGAGTAGGCCCGGGTGTGGTGGTGACAGGCATGAGAATATTCAAGTTTGATGTGTGGGCAGGTGTAGTAGTATCATCAGTGCTAGTAGTAAACTCAGACATCGAGTCAACGAGCATTGGCACTGGAGCTGTTGGAGCTGCTGTTAATGTCAAAGGACTTGAAGTGGTCATGCTAGTGAGTCGTGTTGAAACACCAAGTCGAAAGAGTGACTATATGCGCCCTATTTGTAGTGTATGAGTACGTGGTTTATTGGGATATAGCATGTCTGTGGGTCGGCTCACGGTATCCAACCATCCCGGTGAATGTCGGCTGAGTGGCTGGATGCTGTGCCCACTTGAGCGGGGTAAATGTTCTCCGCTGAAGGACTTGTTGATGGCGAGGGTGTACTGGTTCTTTCTGGAGGGAAATGGGACCAGACTGGGGCCACTGGCGGTGGTGGAGCTGGTATAACAGCAACCAAAGTGTTGTATATCCAAACAGGGGAGCAGACTCCAGGTGCACACTGACAATAAAAAATGAGCACAATTGTACATGGATATGCCGTTACATACTGTCTGTTCCATGGCTGGATTGAAGAAGCTTAATACTAGGTACCTTCTGTCAGATACTAGATGCCTCGTCAGCACTCGTTGAGAATGCCCGACTCATAATAAGAAGTAGTTCTGCGCGCTTGCTGAGGTCTACAACACGCACCAAGTTGGAGTCAACTGGATGTAGGAAATCAATGTAGGTGGGCGTGCGACGAGTGAGCCAGTCAACAGCAATAGTAATGGACCCATGATAGTGAGAGGAGGAGAGTTCATTGAAACTCCGAGTTGCAGGCAAGCAAGTTGAACTGTTTCAGTTGGATCGAGGGTGGCGAAGTACGAAATACTCGAGCAATGAGATACATATTACGCAACCTCTAGTTGAACCAAAGTTGAACACATCAATGGTTGAATGCAACTGCGCATTCTTGCGTGCTGTATTGCTCAAATTATAGACAGATTGTTCAACATGTATTTGCACAACTTACAATTCCATTGATACGAGTCTACTGACGACTCAAAACCTACAAATCCATCAACCTGTGTGGAAATGGCCATGTCCGATTCTTACTGGGCTTCAGCAATAAACACCACACTTTTGCCAGGGGGATCAGGTTGGCAACATATGGGTGGAATTGATTGGTCATATGTGCTTCCTCTGATGAAACTGTGAAGAAAAAAACTTTTCTCAATGTGCAGTCTTCTAGGTTGAGGGTTGTCCAGCTATCTGGTAATATGGCGTGTGGCAAGTCGTTCACAGGCTCTTGGTGCTCCTCACCGTGAGGGCCGCTGTATTTGATGCAAATGTAAACGAACACGTAAAAGAGGGACTCAAGGTCGTCCGCATAGGTTTGTGAGACGCGAGATATAGGCAGCGCGGGGGTGTTGGAGGATGATTTTCTAGATTGTTGCTTTGCAGCTTGCGCCTGCAGACCCGCAGCCTGGGTGAGAAGGCTGCGTGACATAAAGGGAATTGTGCCCTGATCAACGAGTCAACAGAGCTTAATGCATTTAAGGAATGTATTTACTGTACCACCTATAGGGTACTGTAGAGATACGACACTAGCTTCGTCATGTTCAGCACGTGACACAGTCACACTTAATGTCACAGCTTCAAATGACCCTGTGACCTGTGACCACATAAAAAATAGCTTCGCAAATCGTTATTGCTGCACCTTGTACCAATGTACTTGTCAAGGCTTCTTGTCTGATTCATATCTTATTGTAAAGCTGAGAAGCAACAGGTAGAATCTAGCTAGGCATTGTTGTTTTTAATATTTTTTTTGTGTGTTTTTATATGTTTTTCTGTATGTTTTTACCACATGTCACAAATTAGCTTCGGCCCCCAAAAAAATTATGTGACAGTCACACCAAATAGGTTCGATTCATTGATGGCTGTGACCTGTGACGAACCTAGTGTCGTATCTCTACAGTATTCATTGTTTTCAGAAATGAATACCGCGAACTCCCAGTCGATCAACAGCCCTCTGCTGTTACCAAATTCATCTAAAATCATCGCATTGTAGAGACTACAATCGCGATGCAAAACTTTGCGCTCTAAGACTGCAGTACATTGGACTATGATCCAAGATAATTAACCTAAGACTCATGCACAATATATTAAAGACTCACCAATTACAATGTCCCTAAGCACTTTCACAAACTCCCTGAGTGTTCGGAACTTGGTAAGGGGGCAAGTGCGGGGCAAGCGGAAGGAGGGGAGGGGGGCGACAAAGGGGAGGGAGGGGAGGGAGAGTCGGGATCTTCCTCTCTCGAGTTGTAGAGGGTGCCACTAGAAGGTCCTTCCTGGGCATCCTCAGGTAACACATTGAGAGGCAGTGTGGTTGCCGTGTCAATAGTGTCGGCTCGAGCAGGATGGTTTTTAAATGGATGGCAGTCAGGGATGTGTGCACCTGGGGGCGGAGGAAGTGGAGTATTTTCCAGAAAGTAATGGTAGTGTCGTACCCGATACATTCTGGACTACCAAAGATGACAGTAGCGATGATTTGGGAAAATGTGTTTGGATGGTGGCTGATGTTGTAGCAGGGAGACACAACACCACCAGAATGGTTGTACAACAAGACCCGAAGGTCATTGTAGCCATTGGTGAAGGATAGGATGAGCGTGAAGTGTCTCCAGGGCTGATTGCTCAGCAAAAGATATGCTTGAGTGTCTGCAGCTCTCACACACCACTTTCTGGGCTTGTACTGGCTGACCGTCAACTCAGCACATGCTCTGATATTGCCCCACTTCGGCTTTATATCATCACACAGGACGAGATCCGGTTTGTGCTTGATTTTGGCACCTTGCACAGGAGTCATTGAATGAGCTGTGCTCCATATCCAAGTTACAGATGGTGTGGGCAGTTCCGAATCTGATTTAGCCATAGATGTAGCGACAGCATTGAAACATGTGGCGAATATTTCTTCGTGGGTGGTATCTTGACACCTGGCATTGGAATGCATTCTTCTGCTATGCCACCATTAGGATACAATAGCGGAAGTCCCCAGTTCCAAAGCCCCGCATTGGTATCATACAGTGGCACCATTTCATTTGAGTTGGTTAGACAAAATTTGTTGTTAATGTGTGTGTTGCAATAGATGATTTTACTGAGTTGTGTTTCAAGTTTCGATACCGATGGAATAGGGTGTGTGAAAGGCTTGAAAATGAGAGGGAGTAGGTGGCCTAGCGAGTCCTCCTCAGGCTGAGGTTCAGTTGTAACTGATCAATCAAGTTCAACAGAGGTCAGTTTGTTCATAGTAGGGACATCGTTGACTTTGGGGAGGGAGATGAGTGACGCTAATTTGATCCCGTCACCAACTGTTCTATAAAAGTGAGACATGTTGACATGCGCAGTACTCAGCGGCCTCATCAGCGCTTCAGAAAACAAGGGTCAATGAGATGGCATTTGCTTATCGTTGCCAAAGATATCCTAGACTGATACAAAAGTAGAAAGAATGGTGCGTAAACATAGAAGAATGGCTATTCAATGGGTGTGTACTACATCGAAAGCGGGAAGAACATATTTTTGTCCCAGTACCTGTTAAGCTAAAATTCTGACGAGTGTTCAATGCTGTTATATGGGGTGAGACGATTATCTGCCTTTGAGCCAAAGCGAGGGACTATATTCACGGGCACCCTGAACTGAGTGACTGGAATGATGTCACCAATCCGAGTCCCATTCAACCGATTTGCCCTCTTAAGCAAATGTAACTTTGTAGCTGGTGCGATGTCTTACTACTTGAGGGTCTTATATGTTTTCGTGTAAATGTAGTGACACCACAACTACACTTTGATAAGACAAGAGTTGCCAACTCCTCAAGTACACGGTCAACGGATTTTCTAGTTTTCTCGGTTGATAATGTGTTGTTCGTGGGAGGCTTGACTATACAGTCTGTCGTTGGTTCTTGGAATGGGGTTTGGTTTTGGATGGGATGATAGACCTAGATGATAGGCCTGATATGATGAACTGCGTAGAATAGATGGACTAGACTATGTTGACAAATAGTTTGTCTGAATGGTCCTTGGACAAATATACGAGTGGATGCACTACACAACACTTGGCTGAAGTGTGTGGATCCTTTGATGAACGAGGGACCTTTGGTATGGAGCAAAAGTCCTTGGAGGTGTGGAATTGGGAAGCTGACTAAGCTTGACCCAAGCAAGTCCTTGCTGAGATTACTCGAAGCAAGTTATGACTTGTGGTAGGTTTGTCTGAATGATCCTTGGACAAATATATGGTGAATGGGAAGCTGACTAAGCTTTTCCCAGACAGATCCTTGCTGACATAATCAAAGCAAGAATTTCTCCTGAAGAGTTCTTTGTCCAAACAGCTCTTGGACAAAAGATATGGGTTGTGTGGGATGCTGACTAAGCTTTTCCCAGACAAATCCTTGCTGACTTAATTAAAGCAAGGAAACAGCAGTTCTAGACCAACAAAGGACTAGAAAAGAAGGTTAGGGTGACTAAAGGCCCCTAACAACAGTAAAGATAGCACAAGACTAAGATTATATCAAATCTTAGTGTAGTAAGGCTGTCAGTATCAGCCTGCACTTCAGATAATAGATGTGAAGTGGGAAATCTCCAATATGGGGAGTCTCTCATTTCTCCTCAGAGAATTGAGCCTCCTTATATACATTTGGTGTGGGAAATATCCTGGGAACTGTATAGTACCAAGAAAATAGAAAGAGACACAAATCTGAGAAGAAATCAGGTAGTTGTAGCATAAAATGCAGAATTGAAGTGGAAAGAACACCAAAGGAGGAAAATGACTCATTCTGACTCATTTGACAGCAAATGACATCACTGTGGAGCAGTGTGGAGCATTTGTGGAGCAAAGTGGAGCTGAATGATATCATTGTGGAGCTATGACATCAAATGACATTGTTGTGGAGTTATGACATCGAGTGACATCGTCCAAGATCAAATGACTCAATTCTGGAGTCACATGACTTCTCCTAGGGTTAATTACATGTTATGTAAGCTCAGATTGTGGCTGAAGCTCACATAACGTGCACAAATAACAAAGAACAAGAGAAACAGAAGCAAGAAAGTCAACAAAGATAAATGTAAACAGAAGTAAACGAAACACGAGCTTTCTGCCACTTTTTACTTCTCTTGCCTCAACATAGAGTAATTAGTCTAAAGCAAAAGCTTTTTGGACTAGTATACCCTTATCCTATTGAATGTCAATGTATGATCTTCGTTTCATGCATGACAGCACGATCACCAATGTCAAATTGTTGCACATAACTGAGGAAGTGATCCTTCCATGGCCATTCTGTGCCCCTCTTTCCAATTGGACGGACAATAAGCCTGATTTGAGCAACACTATGACCTAGATACCATTCAATGAGACAATGTTCAGCACGACAGAATAATATAATAACTCACCACGAAGACCATCAGTAGGCCACGAGTACCCCCCATCGTGATTGATAATGGCTGTGTCGTACCAGCCAGAGGTCCAGAGGCCGCAAGGCGGTGCACAACTCAGGGTCTGTGCAGGCCGCACAATGCTAGTCTCGTGAATGACCATGTCCTGGAGCCGAAGTTTGAACCAAACTTGGAGCTTGTCAAAAGGAAGCGAAGCATTGGGCTCAGCTCTCCTAGCCCCACCAATTGTGTGAATGTGATCATTTCCATAGGTGTCTTTGCGACGAAGGAAGTCAGCAAGAGCTGGTCGCAAGTCGGGAAGGTTGAATTTGAGAGCAGTGTCGTCAATGGAGATGGCTCTGATTGATGGGTCGTAGGCAAGGTGAACTGCTACATGCTGTGCGACAACCAAAGTTCGTAATGGCCAGGGGATTGTTCCTACATCCTTGTGCAGAAGAGTCTGTGTGATAGTGAAGTAATCAGTGATTGGCCATGAAAATAATCGCGGTGGTTGATTGTCACTAGGATGTCACGATCATCATCGACATCGACATCGATTTTGTCGTCATCTTCTTCATCTGGGTATGTGTGTTGATTTGACTGGTCCAGTAGACTCGCGGGGAGCCCAAAGCGATGACACTTGTCAGCATGGTCAAGATGGCGACAAATCTGCGCATCATAATGGTTGTTGTTACCAGCTTGTGCGGGATCTTTGATCTCAGTGATATGTGCATGCTCCGTGGTGTCTGCAGTCCACTGCAGGGAAACACCAGTATTGTGAATACTGGGAGTGATGCTCTGCATGAGCTCCAATTTCAGAATGTACCAATTGTCGATGTTTTTGCCCCCCTTGCCTTGACGGAACCCAGCATCTAAGATTGCCTGCTTGTTGGCGTGAAATTCAGCCAGCGCTGTCAAAATGCGCTCGAGATCGTGATCATCAATCCGTGTCAACTGTACAAGATAACAGAAATCCATTAACGCTCGTACGGCAGTGATCACGGCGCTGGGTACCGCATCTGTACTGACCGCAATGATTGAGCATTGGATATCACGTTGGACGCGCCCTGTAACTTACTTCAGCTTTGAGATCCCACTATGGAAATGGCGAAAGCCCGTCACGGGCTGCAACACAGAGAAACAGAAATCAATTTCCGCTTCCCCAACTGCGCAGATGATCCATTTGGCATCGTGGTCGTAAAATTGTCAGTGAAGATGGTGAAGAACTTCCGGAGTGAGGAAATGTGATGGCTCAGCCATGACCCAATCCAACCAGAAGGGTTTATCGACTCCGTTGAAGCGAAACTTCTGCGCTTCGCGAAAGAATGCTTCAATATTGTCGGGGTCGACCTTTTGTCGGACGACAGCTAGTTGTGCAAGGGTAGTCGATCATGTTCGAGGTTCATGGAGGAAAGGATCTCCAAATTGCTTGTAGGAGGCCATGGTAACCGGAGATGTTTCCCTCCAATGGTGGCAAGCATCATTGCCTCCAGGGTGAAACAATAACGGCTATGGCCGACCGGATCTGATAGCATGACCCCCTCACGAGCAGCCTGCTTAAGAGGCGCCAGAACAATATCCAAGACCTGATGAATTAGACAGTCCTCTAGCACACCTCGCAAGTGTTTCTTCTTATGAGTGAATTTGGGTACGGGGAGTAGGGCAGTGAGCAAGAAAGCACCGGACGACGTCTTGAGTCGAGTAGACATGTGTATGTTCACGAGGCTGATGAGGAATGGGTGGGCAACTCTGTCACCTGTCATCATAGATATATTGGTCTTGTCCAATGAAAGAATAGTGCCTAGCAGGGTCGCACCACTTGGTAGATTCGACTGTTGGAAACAATAAGTACTCAGAGCAGCTTGAATGACGAGACTACGCACCTGCATCTCCCAGGCATCATTGCCTGTCATCCACTTGGAGTACACATGATACAGCTGCTGCGCAGTGGTATACACCCTGCGAGGCATAAAGTCTAACTCTTTGTGAAATGTAGGGTGATTAAGAATACTCGAGATGCAGTTCAAGGGGTCACACCAGTATAATATGACAGGCGATTTCATGGGATGGGCCGTAGGAATTACTTGAGACATCCAGTGTGGACCGCTGGGCAACATTTTGGCCCTACCTCGCAGCTCTTTAGCAGAAGAGAATGATAATGAAAGATCCTTAATCTAAACAGACACACTGTCAGACCTCACTAATTGAAAACGATAGAGTAGAGCGCTTACCATCTCGAGTGACAAAAAACTATTAATCTTCCCCATGCTCAATCCAGAACGCAATAGCCATGATGCAACTTCCCACTCCTTCCGACCACTGAACAGGTAGTAAAGATTCTTCGTGCAATATACGCTATTCTTGTCGGAGTGAAATAAGTCAAGAAATGTGTGACCCTTGCCATATGTCTGAGAGGCATCGGGAAACCACTCAATAGAGTCGGTGGTTGGTAGAGTGCCGTCTTCATCGGTGTGACCGGTAAAAATACCTTCATCAACACCTCCGAGGCTCTCAGGGTCATCGTAGTCTTGATGCAAATGATGTGACTCGGAGTCGTGCGGCATGTGCGGGTCATCAATGTTCATACCAGAGTAGTCGGTCTGAAGATGGATTATATCCTGTAGCCAGGTGCTACATCCCAAGCGAGGTTGATTCATGTGATGGGCAACAGCAATATCATCTTTGAATCCTCCTTTACCGCACGAAGGACACTGAAACATTATTAGTATTGATACCGTTTACAAGTGTGAGAAATTGTATATACTTAGAAGTTTGAACTCTGAGGCTCAGATTTCGCCGAATGCTATACAGTTGAAGTTAGCATGTGTCGAATCAATCAACAATGAAACTAAGTACATAGTCACAAAATGTCGAACTCAACTGTTAGTCTTAATCTTACTGACAACATCCCCTCTCCCAAAACCTTCCCTCGCTACCGGTCCCGTAATATATATCAAGGTCTCCCGGATCTGTATGATGTCGCTGACGGTATTGGATCAATAGTAAGTGCCTCCGTTTAAAAATTATATTAATAACATCATACCTTATTGTATTTATACAGACAATTAATGACGACGACGAACTTGAGGCCAACCTAGTCATGGAACTCACAAGGGCCAGACGAGACGTCTTCATGGCTGAAAAGTCACTTGCAGATTGCATGGTCTGCGAGTGTGAATTGATGGCCAGTCTCTCGAAGTTCAAGTCGAACATTTCCACACAGAAACTCAACAAGGCGGACGTTGGATTAGGGTATATGCGGATCACTTTCAAGAAATGTGGTATTTCTCATCATGTGCCTGCAAACCGTGATGACGCCAGTAAGTCCGCCAACATTTTCTTAGGTATTGATGTACTTACTATTATAAACTACAGGCTCTTCCGTCCATTTTGGGGCCGATCGTAATATTACTATTCAACTCGATTGATGTAGACTTGGACTTGGAGTTGCACACATTTGTCTTAGTAGTCTTACATACACATTGCTATGAATATGTTTTTTTTGTATTCAAGTTGAAACTTTGCGAGAGACTTAATAGTATCCTCCTAGTGAACTCTAAACTCTAGTAAGGTGTTGTGTCTACTGTACTACTACTACTACTTGAAAGCATGTGATGTCTGTAGGCTTTGGGCAAAGTGGGGGAGCTGTGTAAATAGGCCTCTGTGCATGTCTGTAGGTCTGTGAGCCTCTGTCCGCACTGTGAGGTACTGTGGGAAACTGTCCAGTAGCCCTGATGAACAGTATGAGTACGGTGACCGTATTACGGCCCCGTAAAGTCCCATCGTACGGCGTATGGTGAACAGCCCTAGTCTGATATATAGGGAACAAGTTGCATCAGGAAAATGTGGTAAGGCTATATAGACAACCATAGCGCTATATACTGCTATAGAGACCTCATAGCACTATAGCTCGTATAGCCAAGTGCCCAATTGTGCAGGCTTACTACACCAGTATATAGCGCTATATAGTGTTATGCAGAGCAATGTAACTATACACTACTATGATATGTATCTAATGTTAAGCAAATTTCAAGCTATACCAGACTATACCTGACTATACAATGTCTATATCTTGGTATACTTGTTGAAATGTTTGTCTATCATGTGCTTTATAGCTTTATAAAGAGGCATATATTCATATTGCATGAGATATAGAAAGCATGGAAGCGTGGATTCGGATACTATTACGGTTAGGGACATCAGAAGTAGTACTAGGAGCATTGGTTTCTACTCTAGCAGACGCCTCCATGGCATCAAAATCCAATTCAGAACCTGAATCTGCATCCTCTCTAGTTACAAAGCGACATGCCTCCCTAGGATTGCAACCATTAGCAAATAAAATAGATAAATATTAACAATGAAAAAGATCTTACCCAACCTCAGTCCACAGATCATGCCTTAGTTTTTCCATATACAAGGGAGATTTCTGGCGATATTCAGCAAGCTTCAGCATATAGTACTGGTGTCTAAAGAAATTTAACATTAGATGACGTTAAACTATAATAATGAAGAGCCACTCACCTTGGTTGAAAGCATCTCCACCAAGACCGACTCTGCCTTCCGTAAACAGTGCATGTCTCAGGATGTAGCTGGAGGCGTGTTCGAACCATTTTGGCTTGATTTCCCTCATTGCGATATTCACTTGGCTATCACATCTGACGTGCTTCATCAACTCTATCAAGGCATATTCAAGCATATGGTTGAGTGGTGTCAGGAGCTTATGGACAAAGAAGAATTGGATAAAAGACTTAGAACTCTCCCTCCTTGTTATGGCGTCCATCACTTCTACAAGGGCTGGTCTGCTTTGGGTCAAGTCGGTGGAAAAGAGAGAAAACATATGGCTAGGGTGCTATTGGCTTGCTTGATTGGCAAGGTTCCAAGAGGTGTCATCCTGTCATACTGTGCCCTCCTTGATTTCATTTATCTTGCCCAATATCCCACTCATGATGACAACACTCTGGAATATATGCAACAGGCCTTACAAGATTTTCACCTTCACAAGGACGTCATCATTAATCTGGGTATCAGAGACCATCTCAACATTCCGAAATTCCATTCCCTGCAACACTATCTGGAAAACATCCGAAACTTTGGAACCACTGATAATTATAACACGGAGATGTTTGAAAGGTTTCATATCGACTTTTGTAAAGAGGGGTGGTATGCTTCCAATGGAAGAAACGAAAAGCCTCAAATGATATTGTGGCTAACTAGAAGAGAGAAGGTAGCATCATTTCAAAGCTATCTCAAGATGTCTATGGAGGATGAAGAAGACGAGTTTGCTCACTCAAGGTTTAGAGATCACAGAGTTATCCTCACCAAACATCCTCATCGTGTTCACCAAAATATTTTGGACGTCATGCAGAATCATGTTTGCAAAGGCTTCAAGAAAGATCTCATCACCTATCTTAACACTCAGTTGGCTCACTCTCATTCACGCAGACAGCTCAGAGATATGGATCTTCCTTTCACTCATATCGACATCTATCATGGATTCAAATTCTGTCTAGACTCATTAGGCAATGACGTTGACTTTGATCAAATGGGCACAACCACCTATTTCTCATAAAGCTGGACGCTTTGATACAGTTGTAGTAATGGATGAGCCTGACTGTGAATCTACTGGTTTAACAGGTGAGTAATATTGGTATATATATGGTCATTGATTGTATGAAAATTTTAACACTATAGGAATGTGTATTGGAAGGTTGAAAGTAATATTTCGTCTGCCACAACAAGTATATGGTTCTATTCAACCTGCATGGACCAAAGACCCTTTGGCATATGTTGAGTGGTATGCTCCATTGAAACCTGCAGCAGAAGACTATCATGAAATGTATACCGTCAAGAAACCCTTACTTTCCTCAGATGGCTCATTGCCAGGTAAAGTTATTCCACTGTCATCTATTAGACAGACTTGTCAGCTTGTTCCAAACTTTGGAACAACAATTCCTATAGATTGGACTTCTGATAATGTATTAGATAAATGTGATACCTTCTTACTTAATTGTTTTACTTCTAAATACGCATACCAAACTTTATGGTAATATATAGATTTTCATGATGTCTATACTGGTCTATAGCGCTGTGATAGCTGGCCATAGACTGTATAGGGCTATGGTGTGCTATCAGGGCTATATAGAGGATGGTCTTCTATATAGAGAAACAGGTTTTCCTGATGTGGTATTCCAACATTAGATTCCCACGGTTGTCATCGTCACAAGCTCCAACAGAGGGTACTGTAACTCTTGATTGGCAACTGGTTGCCATTCTAAACAACCATCGCAAAGTTGAGCCCAGACAACAGGTGACCACCATGTTGGAGAGATGCAGAACCTCTTCCAATCATTTATCCACTCAGTATCATACTTGCGATACTTACATAGTCACTCCTCATCGGCATCAGAGTTTTCTTGTGATGTATTGTCCCCCCATGTCATTATGCTAATGCTTATGTATGATTTTGCCACAAATATCTATCTAAAACATCTCCTGCCCGATTCCGTGATGCTGCGAGGCTGGCCGCCCACCCTCACAGCTCACCTTTTTTTTTTGGGCAGATTCCCGATTGAGGCCGGTCAGTGCTGCGCACTGTCACCCAATAATGGTGTTCAGAGTAAGACTCTGAAAACTCGCTAAGTTCACTAAATACCGTGAAAGCTTGGTAAAGCTCGGCAAGAAATGTCCTGAAAAACTTGACATAAGTGCGGCTCAGTTCAGCATTGCGGTTGGACTTCGAAACGAGACTTAGTGATGAAAGATAGATGAAGATAATGCATATTCGGAATAGCAGCAATGAGATATGTACATGGAGGTAGACTGTAATGTACCCTGTACCCAACTCCGGCCGTGTAATAAAAAATGGTGCGCAGTGAGATATACGTTGTGCGGAGGGTGGCAAAGCGCTGGGTGAGTGACCCGCGTCAAAGTAAATAGGACCATGTTAAGAAAAGGGGGGATGACTGGATAGCGGCAGGGAGGCGCGCATTTGCATCGCACGAGGCTGGTCAAATTGTGGGGAGCTAGCAGTGCCAGCCATCCATGGCAGCGCTGGGTTGATAGATGGTGGCCGGGAGGCACTGATATGGGGGTAGATGGACGGACAATGCAAGGGGGTAGTCCCTGCCCACACAATATGTAAGGCCAAAGAGACCGCTGAGGCGGGGGGAACGAATGCACTGCCTGTGCAAGTGTGGCAGGGAATGTGCCTGATGGCAGTACCGGTAGGGCTGTCTGCATTGGTGCGGATGGGGGAGGGACTCTTCAGCAATGGGGCACCATTTGAGTTGCGCGTGTGACTAAGAGCGCAGAGGGGGGAGGTTGTAAGAGTTCCTGTGTGACCATCCAGGTCAATGTGGATGGGGTGGGGTAGGTCAAATAGCAGGGGGCAATCAGGCATGTTGAATTTGAAAAAGAGCAGGGAGGTGCATACAGCACGATAAGAAAGTTTTTGTTAGTGGCGGAGTCGGATGTTGCAGATCGTACAGATCGTGGATGTTGGGTGTATAGAGCATTGTCGCTGTGTGGCTCGTCATCTAGCACAAGAGCAATGAAGTGAAATTAAAACTCTGCTTGAAAATATTGCCCTTTCGGCCAACAGCATCTCCCATCGATCCAGATGATAAGCTTATCTCTCTCGATCCTCAATCCTCAATCCCCAAAGATGCCCCGTGTATCCCTACGCAAACAGCTGCTCCAGCAACTGGACGAAGCTGAACTAGCCCTACTCAAGTCCAGACTAGAGCGTGCCCTCCTTAGCTTGAATGATCTCTATGATTCTGACTCTGATAGCGATGATTCTGACTTCGATCCTGATCTTGACCTTGATTTAGTGTTAACCCCTCCATCTCCTCTTACCCCACAATTCTCCGACCTTTCGGACTCCGACTCTTCTTCCAGTGACGAATCTGATGGCTTCACTGCCCATTATGACCGCATTCATGACAGCATCATTGCCCTTTGTGACGAAGTTACTAGGGCTCGCATTCTTCATAAACCGGATGCACCTCCTATGCGAGCACCTCAGATCCAGCTCCTTGACGACTTTGGGCACTCTCGCCAACACCTCTTCCATAAGAAATTATGTGTCAACCCAGACATCTTTGATGATATCCTCGATCAAATCTCTGGTCACCCCATTTTCACTAACCAGTCCAACAACCCTCAACTTCCCATTGCTATCCAGCTAGCTATTTTTCTCAGCTGTGCTGGCCACTATGGCAATGCTATCTCTCCAGAGGATGTGGGCCAATGGGCGGGTGTTAGTGTTGGATCGGTGATCAATTGCAGTAACCGCATAATGATTGCCCTCCTCAATCAGCATGACACATTCATCTGCTTCCCTGCTCCTGACTCCGAAGATGCCGAGCGTGTCCAGCAATATGTTGAGTCCAAGTCTTGCCCTGAGTGGAGAAATGGTATCCTTGCAATTGATGGCTCAGCTATTAATTTGTATGAGAAACCTGGTCTCTATGGTGAGGCATTTTATGACAGAAAATCTAACTATTCCCTCAACTGTCAGGTATTTTTTTCTTCTTATTCTAACGGTTAGAAATTGATATAAAATTTTAGGCGATTATTATGCCCCATAACCTCCTCATTGCCAATTATTCACTCGGTCACCCTGGAAGCACACATGATGCTTATGCCTTCAAATCTACTCGCATTTATCAGGAGCATGACACACTCCTTCCCCATGACCATTGGATTTGGGCTGATAGCGCATATCCACTTGAGAAGTGGTGTATCCCACCTTTCAAGAAGCCCCATAATGGCAGGTTGACAAGAGACCAGAAAACCTTCAATATCCATCTATCCAGGGTACCTCCTATTTTTTCTGCTGATTTTTGTGATTTTTCACTGATTTTAATTTATCCAGGTTCGTGTTCATGTTGAGCACACATTCGCTGCTTTGAAGGGGTGTTTCCAGTCTCTTAAGGAGCTTCAACACCCTATGCAGACCCAGAAAGACCTCCAGATTACTCTGCATTGGGTTAGGTGCTGCCTTATTCTTCACAACATGATCATCAAGTTTGAAGAAAAACACAACAAGTCCACAGTTGTATGGGCCATCAGAGAAGGGCAAAACACTCTGCATGATGAGCATGAAGCCCCTGATGGTGATGAAGTGGTGGGTGATACATCATATGAAGGCACTCCTGGTCAGGCATGTAGGGCCAGGTTGATGAACCAGTTATTTAATAGTCCTCACTCAGGTGCTCAGCACAGGCAAGGATAGGTCTCAACAAACACAAGTAGCATTGCAAACAAATGTAACACATAGGGGTAGCAGTAGCTTGTATGATTAGCTAGTAGTGGCAAACATGGTACACAATGGAAGGCAAACAAAGACATGAGTGATGTGTGAAACATGAACAAAGCAAGAAACAAAAAAGCACGAGCGCGAAACGAGGACAGACATGCAAGCGCGAAAAAAAACGAACAACAAAGACAGACATACAACGAGTACGACGAGCGGTGAGAGCGACGGCAACACCCTACCCCCGGTTGAGCTTGGCATATTCAATGCGCAGGAGCATCACCTCCCTCTCCAACTCAAAGGCCTTTGCATCCACTTCCCACAAACGAATTTCCTGGGCCTTGCTCTCCTGCAGGCGTTGATGGATAAGAGTGGTGTCTGAGCGCTCATGGGCGTGCTCTTCGTGTAAGAAAAGGTGTTCTTTATCTTGGCGATTGGCGTTCAGCTTGACCATCAAGCACTTGTTCTTCAGTTAATACAAGGTGAGCTTCTCCGAATGCATGCTCTCCAGGTCGTCGTTCAACATGTCAACCTGTTCATGAACCTCCATTCACAGACACTTCAACATCGAGTCCCTGCTACTGGCTGTCTCCAAAAACGATGTTTGGGAAGTTGGGGAGGACAGCTTGGAGTGTGCACGTCCCGATGAAGTCCTCGAAGTGACGGAAGGGGTTGAGTTATTTTCACGGATGATGAGTTGGTTGGCGTGGGACTTGAACGAGCTGTGACCGTCGTGGATGGAGGTGCGGGAAGGAGGCAGAGGTAAGGGGGGAGGTGACGGCGTCGGAGACTGAGGCCGCTGTCATTTCTTTCCTTGGGATTTTTTTGATCTGGGGGGGCTGTCCAAATTGAACACAGTCTCCTCACCCGGCATCTCATTGGTGTCGTCCATGTGGAGGTCATTCATACCATTAGCGAGGGGGCCAGCATCATAGGGTGGGTCATTGTTTTGGTGATTTGTAGGATCCAAGGGGGCGGGAGAATAATTGTCGCAGACAAATGACTGGCTGCTGGGGGGAAGTGGTGTGTAGCCATGTTGGAGGGGGGAGCCAGCGGTGCTGGCTGCACAATTGTTTGCGGGAGTGTGATGAAAGTTCCATTGTTGGGAGCTGGAGCTGGTGCTGGCGCCAGCTCCCTGAGCATATTGAGAAGGGAGGGAATAGTTGAATGGGGGGGGAGAGCCAGCAGTGCCAGCAGCTGAAGCAGCTGAAGTGCTTGGGGGAAGAGGGACATAGTCCAAATGCATGGGGGAGCTGTCGCTGTGTGCGCTTGGGGGGGGATGTGCACTTGGGGGGGGATAGGCACTTGGGGGGGAGGGGGGGCGTGGTCCATTTGTTGGGGACCAGCGCCCTCACCCATGGGCCTGTATTGCGGTGCACAAACACCTGGGGGAGGGGCCACATAGTCAAATTGTGGGGAGCTGGTGTCAGGGGCAGAGATGTTGGTTTGTGGAGGGGCATGCACGCTGTTCTGCGAGCTTCTTGCAGAACAGGTCAGTGCGAACAGGTCCCCCGCATGGTCAATGCCCGGTTTCGATGAGCTCCTCTTGGCGGAGAACGAGGGGTTGGAGCCCCATATCCTGTAAAGGTCATTGTACCAAGGAAATTCCTTCTTGACTTTACCTGCAAATGTATTAGCGCTACTAATGAGATGTGCGTGGGACTCACAATGTAAGTTTTGAGACGTCTCAGAGTCGATGGGCACAATGCCCGCACCTGTAGCCTCAAACTCATCACAAATATCACGAAATTTAGTCCGCAGACTGTGCATCATCCGGTCAGCACAAAGCATGATAAGTCTGATGGGGGGGGGCACTTACTACACAATATGATTTGCTACTGAGTCGCGGAATTTAACAGGGTTGGTGGCATACCAGTGAGCATACACAGTGTCATCGTGAAAGACGAACTGCGCGATGACACCCTGAATATCCCCCTTGTCCTTTCCCGATGCACACCCCAAGTCAGCGCCGTGGTCGGTAGATCTCTTGCTTTCAGCCGGGAATAAGATGGCGCAGTCCGCCGGATGCTCGACGAGGAAGTTGATGAGCCTGTTGGTACGCAAGGGGACAATCTGCCAACTCACAATGGATGGCGATGAGTCATGGGGCGTGGTATTGGTCCCTCTTCCTTTTCCCCGTCTTCCCTTTCCACGAGTGGCAGGAGCTGGCTGCTCCATGGACTTCCTGCAGTCCTTGAAGTGCGGTATGTTGGTTTTCTGAGACTGGGAGAGGGTCTGCAAACGTGCAGACCGACGAAGTCGTGGTCGTAGGGCAGGCATCACATTTCATACTCCGATGCGATGCTGGTGTGCGCCGTACTTGACTGATCCAAACTTCAGTGAAATTCAAAATGCTGTCAAGCGAACTTTCACGGTCTTTACCGAGCTTACCGAGTTTTCAGAATCTTACTTTTGACCGCCATTAAGAGTCTGTTCGGGATCACGATTTCGCCCAACTTCGAGAAATTCAGAAAAGAAAAAAACAATGTTAAGTAAGCACGCCCTGATCGGAGCTTGAAACCGATGTCACGCTGATCAGTTGTTATCAATATGCGCGTGTAGTATACGCACACCGCGGCCATGCTTTCCAACCTCTTGCTATACCGTGACAAGGTCGATGACAAGGATTCAACAACATCAGGCTCGAGGGATCATGAGAGGGATGAGGAGGACCAAGGAGATGAGGAAGATGAGTCTAATGAGGACTTGGAGGAGAGTGTAGAAGACGCTGAACAATCCAACTTAAAATTTCTCCAAGCCATCATTCAGTCCTTTCAGCACGTGGTCTCGTCGGCTTCCGAAGTCATCAACATTGCGGGGATCGCTGTAAACACATACACTACTACCTACTACGACAAACAACCCTATCACACGTCAATCCTGACGGGGGTTGGCTGGGTCAACGAACTGCTGAATGGCCATCCAGAGCGGATTCGATGTGAGCTCGGCGTGCATCGCCACGTATTCATCATCCTACTTCAATTACTTCGCAATGGCGGGATCAACGACTCAAAGCACGTCACCCTAGAAGAGCAGCTAGCCACCCCCCCATATGCCTGCGTTACAGGCATTTCTGTACACCACCTTGCTGAGCGTTTCCAGCGCTCAAACGATACTATATCGAAGTGCGTCCCCCCAATCTTACCCCTAGCTATGCGTACTAATTTTATTCCCTTCAGATACTTCAAACGCATTCTCATCGCATTCTCCTCCCGCCCAATCTATTCCACTTACATCCGGCTCCCCGACGCAGACACTCCGATACCCCCTCAAATTGTTATGGACCTCCCACTGAAGCAGCACGCATTCGTGCACATGATGTTCGTGACGAGATTTCTCAGTCGATGTGGGATGACTACCTTGCGGAAAGGCGGCGCAGAGGAGCACCTGTGCCACCTGGTGCAAACTGAATAATATTGTCATTTTTTTGCTGTAGGTATCTAGTCCTATGTACAATGTATCTTGTTTTTGCTGCCCAATCATGATGATGTTTTCTGTCAACTTCAAGTATTGTATTGCGCGCAGATGTATTGTAAAGGTATTATAAAAGTTGCTGTTCGTTCGCGCGCACTCTCCTTGCCTCCTGCAGGTGCTGCACTAAAAATATCTTCCTAATACCATCTCTTGTAATGCTATTATACGCGTCAGCGATAGTGACGTCAGCTTGAAACAGCCTGATCATTGCAACAGCGTCATAATCATCCAAGTCCTTCTCTTCTTGGACTCGAAGCATGGCGCGCCGCTTGCGGGATGGAACGGGCTCCATGATGTGGGCTGTGATGACGTCCTGAAGTGTGGATGACGCGGTAGATATTTCGCCGGACACTTTATCCCCCAACCCTTCCAAAGCCAGTGGCAGCGTGAGACGTTGTGATTTCGACGACCCTGACGCACTCTTTGCTTTTGAAGAGTGTGGAGGGCGGGACGCGTATCGTTCACTATCGTCCCCGTCGGCTTTGTGCTTCACTGCGGTTGATGAACCAGGCGTGGAAATCGAGGGGGCAACAAAAGGCTGCATTGCAGCGTTGAAGCCTCTTGGCGTGACAGGTGTGATAGGCGCAGGGACAGGTAGGATAGGCGCGGGGACAGGTGGGGTATCGTTCGGTATTGGGGTGGTGCGCATGTCGTCATCATCGAGATCGAGATCGCGGAACTCGACCTGATGGAGCGCGTTCTCCAGTGACGACATGACATCGGCGGGGGCATCGGCGGTAGTATTTTGAGTTATGTCGCTACCAGTTGCTGTAGGAGTCGATGTGTTTGTGGTGAGGCTCGTGCCGGCATGAAACCCAACCCAGCTGCTCGTGTGTGTCGGAATGATCCCTCGCAGCGCCTCGTAATGTGACCAGCCTTTGTTTCTTAAAGGCTTCGCTGAGGGGTTATGCTGCGTGAATAATTAGTAAGGTAGAGCAGGGGAAATAGACGAAAAAAGACCTTGATAAAGTCCGCCCACATAGTCTCTGATTCTTCGCTGATGTTGGCTCCTAATTCCGGGTGGAATGATAGCCCCGAGGCATGGCTAGCGATTTTGTCGACCACCTGATACATCTTTTTGATCTAGAGATACATTAAATTATATCAGTAACGGCACATGTATCAATACAACAATAGTACTTACCCGAGTCCATTTGGATTGGCAGGCTTCGGGTGTCTTGGGAGCGCCTTCAGGGCATGGGCGTGTTGCCATCTTGGCGGCGGCACCAACCCAGAACGATTTGGTGAAGTTCATACCATCGCCACCTTTGGCGTGGTGTTGTACAGCGTATTCCACGAGCTTCCTCTCATCATCCAGAGACCATATGCAGCGGTCTTTTGCTGGTGCGGCAGTTTCCTGACTGTCAGTGGCTGCTTTCTTTTTACCTTTTCCTTTAGTCATAGTTGGGTGGAACCGGAAAGAGTATCGCGCTGATGAGTTTCGTGTCGAGGGCATGATTGAATCGATAAGAAGATGTCACACTGTGACCAGGGCACACGGCACACCGGCATGCTTAGTACTTACTTAAGTTGTTTTTTTCTTTTCTGAATTTCTCGAAGTTGGGCGAAATCGTGATCCCGAACAGACTCTAATATCTTAGCTCTTAGTTCACGCTATTTCTCGTAGTTAGTTTCAAATATATTTGTCTCACAAATACCCTTAGAACACAGGCGCTATAGCAATAACCGAAGATGCTTAGCTATGACTCGGAACTGCACACCTAACTGCACTAGGCTATGTAACTACATTGGTGCTAACCAAGAGCTACACTACACTATCATATCGTCAAGTAATGGCTTAATGGTGAGAATAAGATGAGCCATCATGACGACAATAGTCAGCGAAAGATACTCACTGTACTTTGGACCTCCACCTCCCTCGGGAACTGTCCATGTAATATCCTGTGTGGGGACCTTGATATCACATAACTTGCAGTGGATGCAGTTCTGCAATGACCGACATAAGACATGGCACACGATTCAAGAATGAGATGCACCTGAGAATTGATGACTAGTTTATGTCCATTCCACCTATCTGCTGCCATCTCATCTTCAACGTACTCGTAAACGCCAGCAGGGCAAGCCCGCTGCAATAACCCAGCATAATCGCTCACGTTGCGTTGCACGTGCAACTTCCGAATTGCGGTATCTTCAACGCTATCTTTGCGCACACGAAGATGTACAGGCTGGTCTTCTGCGTGGTTCGTGCCGGTTAAAGTCAAAGAAGTCAGCAAATCTGTTGACAACGGGGGCTGCGGTGGAGGGTAGTTGATAGGGCGGAATCGGTACGCAGGTTGAGTATACTGTGCATCCGTCAACCTTGCTCGGTTGCGAAACGTCCAAGGAGTGCGTCCTTTAAGGAGGAGAGAATCGACGCCAGAATACACAATACCTCCCCAAATGCCCAAGGGAGTGTGGAAACTTGCACGTAAGTTACGAACCTCGCTGAGGTCTGACCAAACCCAACTATTCTTCAGTGCAGTTTCGTACTGTGACATGTCTGCGGGTCCACAGCTAGAGTCCTGTGATAGAATAGCTGCTGCTGCTTCGGCAGCCAACATACCGCTCTTCATCGCGTTATGGGTGCCTTTTATTTTTGCGATGTTGACGAAACCGGCCGAGCAACCAACCAGGGCACCACCGGGGAAGTAAAGTTGAGGCACAGATTGAAGACCACCTTCGTTGAGCGAACGTCCACCATACGCTATCCTTGTGGAGTTCCCAGACAGGAGCTGTGCGAAATATGGATGGTGTTTCATGCGCTTGAATGCGATATCAGAAGGATGCGTGCAGCAATCAAAAAGAGCACACCTGGAATTCTTTATAGGGACTCAGATATGGGTTGGCATAGTCGAGTCCGATTACAAGGCCAAGGCTGACGAGGCCATCAGCCATGTGGTAAACCCAGCCACCGCCGTAGGTCCTGAAGTCAAGGGGCCAGCCCATGGTGTGGACGACTTCACCAGGTCGATACTGGGCTGGATCCACGCGCCAAACTTCCTTGAGGCCAATGCCGTATGTTTGTGGATCGGAATTTCTGCGAAGGTCAAAATTATGGATGAGTTCCTTCGCGATGGAACCGTGGGCGCCTTCCGCGATAAGGGTGACCTTGGCTCTAAACTCCATTCCAGGCTCAAAGGACTCCTTCATGCGTCCTAGTTTGTCCAGACCAACTTCATTAGTCCTGACACCAGCGACGCTCCCATCGTCTGCGTAGACTACGCCCGCGCCGGCGAACCCAGGATAAACCTCAACACCCATTTCTTCCGCAATGTTCCCGAGCCACGCAGTGAAACGAGAGAGCGAGACGATGTAGTTGCCTTTGTTTGACATCTGCGGAGGATGGGGTATAGGTATCGAGAGCGACTTGGTGAGGAAACGCATGCGAGAGGACGTCGCTGGCTGCGTGAGTGGGTGGTCATCGCGGAGGGCCCAATCTGGTAAGAGCTCATCGAGTGCTCGAGGCTCGATGACAGCTCCGGAGAGAATATGGGAGCCTGGGGCGAGTTACAGTGACACAGGAAAAGTTCAGTATTCGGAGTACGCACCTACTTCAGCGCCCTTTTCCAGCACAACGACCCTGAATTCTTTTCCCAATTTTTGTTCCAGTTGCTTGAGTCGAATCGCGGTGCTTAGGCCAGCGGGGCCAGCTCCGACGATACAGACGTCCACATCCTCGGAGACACGTTCAATATTGGATGGGTCAAATAATTGCCTGCGGATACGGGAGGATGAATGGAGCAAGCGATTGAGACTAAGTATCTTTGGATGAAGGGCTGCGCGGGTCAGCATTCAGCGATTAGTTCCTGCAAATAATAATTATCTGCCGCGGTGACAAGTGGCAAAGTGACTCAGTGCCAAAGTCTTCCATCTCGAAAAGGCAACTTCGCTTTGGTCAGCTGCGGTCACACCCTTATTGAGTAAATCCATACATGGTTACTACTAGTCATTAGTTCAAGTTGGACTTTCAAGTACTATTTAGAGGCTATTCCTGCGGACAACATACCTAGGCACACTCGACAGGAATGACTGGCTTCTCTGCTTTACCATTCGAAGCTGAAGATTCCCTCAATGATGAATCCCGGTGGATAGGAAAAGCCAGGATTATGGGACCCTCGTCGACACGTCTCCCCACTCTTACTGTCGGGCTTTTGGGAGTGCAGGTCCTGTGGTCGGTTGAGATGTCATATGGTGAATGGTTAGCCTACACCGTCTCGTTAGATTATTACTCAACGCTACTGCACGCTACAAGCTTCCCCCTACCTGTTGTCCCTCGGTTTGTCAAAACAACTCATGGCAGTGGTCTTCCTTGCCGGGCCCCTCTCTGGCCTCGTCGTTCAGCCCTTGATAGGTACATTTCCTGTACTCTCTATTTTTCAGTTCCCTCAACGCGTCTTTAGGCGTGCTAGCTGATCATTCAAAGTCACGCTTTGGCAGACGGCGACCTTTAATTGTTATTGGGGCAGCATTATGTTGTGCTGCGACCCTTCTATTCGGGTACACTCGTCCATTTGCCGCTTTGTTTACAACGCCGGGATCGTCCTCAGTGCGTGCACTCTTCAATACAACTGACAGACCGTACTGACTTTATCAGAATGATTCACTTACCATATGGCTCGCTGTCCTATCAATATATTGCATAGATTTTTCCATTAACGCAGGTTTGTCATCATAAACCCTGTATGTTCACGATGATACTAGAATCCTTCTGCAGTGCAGGCTCTGGACCGCGCTCTTTTAGTTGACACTCTACCCCCCTCAGATCAGCCCAGTGGTAACGCGTGGGCTGCTCGAATGCTTGCCATTGGCAGTGTATTCGGGTTCTTCGTGTGAGCTTAAATTATGCAAACTCGTAGCCTTAGACACTCATATTTCTATCACAGGGGAGAAATAGATCTTCCTCGATGGTTGCCTTTCCTTGGCCGTGTTCAACTAGAAGTTCTAGCAGTCATCGCGTCTCTGTTACTGCTATTGACTCATTCATTAACCTCCGTTTGCGTCAAAGAGAGGATACTTGTGGCAACCAAGTGCGTCGTCTCATATTTACTTGGTATTTGTCTCACTCGGCCATCTATAGCTCCCGCTCCAAGGGGCTGAAGAAAGAGATTTACGACATATGGAATACTTATACAAGATTACCCCGAGTAATAAGACAGATCGTACGCAGCATATACTCTCAACACTCCATGTCTATGACCTGCTTTACAGTGTTATATCCAATTTTTGTGCGTGTGTGCCGAGTAACGCTCCTCCTATCTGACGACCATGACCTGGTAGTGCATGGCTAGCCTGGTTCCCTGTTCTATTCTATACCACCGTGTATATCGGCGAACTACACAAACGGGTTTCCCCTATCCCAGAAGACGACAATTCAGCTATGATATTGGAAGCAGAAGCTACACGCCTTGGCGCGCGTGCACTGTTCTACAGTGCGCTGGTGTCCCTTGCAGCAAACATCATTATGCCTTTCTTCGTTGTCCATGCCAAAGAAGTCGCCACATTGAGTCCCTCTCAACCGAAGAAGCTGTGGTTCGAACGTGTTCGGATTCACTTGGCCACACTCTGGGCATTTTCTCTGTTTATATTCGCATTCTGCATGGCTGCCACGTTGTAAGTCTTTGCACGCCCAAATAAGCGATTGTTTTGATGAACCCTGAACTATGAAGCGTTGTATCAAGTGTTGGTGGTGCTACTTCCATCATGTCAGTGACCGGATTTTGTTGGGCCATATCACAGTGGGCCCCATTTTCGCTAGTATGTCATCATCCAAACCCTGAGCTGTCGCCCTAATACCTGGTTTCATCACATTCTCAGCTCGCGGAGGCGATATTGTCTCATTCCGCCACGGATGAAGAGACGGCTTCAATATATCTCGAGGACACGCACTCGAATCGAAGATCCAGGATGGATGATGATGGGCAAGATACTGATGAAACTCGGCATCTCGTCGATTCCGACCTCGAAGACCCGACGTATTCAAGAACTTCGTCGTTGGAAGAAGTGAATGGTGGCTATCCGATGATCATGACGAATAACGAAGCACGAGTCAGCCAGATAGATATAAATGTCTCATCGACTCAAATGCCTCATGATGCATTGCCTCGTCATAGGCCAAAAAAGAATGTCAATGGCTTAAGCTCGCAGGCCGGTGCCATTCTCGTCAGTAATTCAGATTCTTGTTCCTGCCATATTTAATGAACGTTATCAGGGCATTCATAACATGTTTATCGTCGTACCCCAATTTCTCGTCACTGGTTTGTCGTCGATCATCTTCGCGATATTTGATCCCCAGAAGTCTGTCCTACATGGTCACCATCCGGGCAATGCTATACCTGTCAATGGTACGATTGCTACGTCAGGAGATGCCATGCGACAAATTTTACATCGGGACGATGATCTCTCTGTAAACTCAGGTCCCAATTCAATTGCAATAATCTTTCGGTGGGTGCAAATGGCTTTATGCATGCTAGTGAAACAGCTGACCACAAGACTGAATCAGGTTGGGGGGCGTGGCTGCGGTCGTGGCTTTCGTCCTGTGCTGGCGCCTAGCTAGGGAATTGAAACGCACATGAGTTTGATTGCTATCCTAGTCATCAGGTTACTTCCAATGTCGAACTACAGTGATATATGCTTTGGTGTTGTATACATTCCGGAAGAATGTCACGGCCTCAAAAAACAGTCCCATCGCTCTCTATCTCAATAGGCGGTCCGCCGGTCAAGGGCCGGAGCCGCTTGGCAATTTCTCTCCCTCCTTTCCACGTTGCGCTTTCTAGTACTTGGGCAAGGGTCAGATCAGAAGAGTTTACACCAACTTGATGTCGGATGCCGTCGGCGATGCGATCCCTGCCCATGAATTTCAGTATAATCTTGGGACGGTTCCACTGATGACCCACAGTTCAATCACCGTCATTGCCCGCCATTCAACTACAGCATCATGTGATGGTGGAAGGCACGGAACACCGTCAGAGTTTGCAAGCGCCTTAAGGCTGGGTTTGAGGATAAGAACGCCAAAGTCAATCAGCAAACCTCCTGGATCAAAAGTCAATGAAGGTGTCAAAAGAAAGTACATCCTATGCACCATTTCTATACTCTGGGAGACCAGTCATGTCCTCGATGCCGTCGAATCTCCACTTGAGAATCTTCTCCATAGGCTCGATCAGGCTATACGTGATCCATCCCGTTAATTTGTGGAACGGTACGAAGTTGTCTCCTTCAGCTTGCCCATCGGTGGTGAGCGCAGAACACGGCCACACATCTCCGAGCTGCACTCCACCGATGGAATGCCTTGCAGGCCAGATTGGAGCTAAACCCTCAAGCAAAACTCCCCACAGCGATGAGACATGGACACGCAGAGACGAACCATCGAACTTCGATTCGGATTCCAGGAAGTCTATAAACATCAGAAGTAATGAACCAAGTGCCTGATCAAATGTGGACAATGATCAATACCAATGATATTTCCGGGTCTAGCATCAGAACCGAACAAGTGAGGGTTGGACTCCAATGTAGTCTTGAGATTGACCAAGAGCGAAGTTCGGCCTGACAGACCCACCATCGGGTTGGCATCATTGACTTGCATAGCGGCGGCGATGCTTGCTTCATTGATCTGAGACAGTCCCTGTGCTTCAGGTAGAAAAATCAGACGCGAACACTAGACACATAGGATGCCTCCATTACCATCGACTCGATGAGGCTGAGCTGCAGGAGAGCCCGAAAAAAGACCTTGGTCAAACATGTGTACAGTGGCAACCGCGAGCCCCTCCGAACGAGTGTAGCTTTCCCCGTCCAACTCGTTATATGCCCATTGGTTGCCAGCTCCAGCATCCAGTAGGACAGAAACGAGGAATAAATCAATCAACCTTTTGCACTTTTCTTTCTCGCCGACTGGCGACCCTCGCTCTTCATCCCATTTCGCTATCAAAGGCGCTATGCGCGATCTTCCTGCATCCAGATGCCTCCATCTCCCATGCGGTGGGATCTATTGATGTAATTTTGACACTTGCTGTCTAATTAGAAAATAAATCCTTACAGACGCAAAATCAACACCGCCATCAGCAGTGGGAAAGTCTCTCTGGAATATGTGTCAGCTATGAGTAACGACTAGGAGTCGACTCGAAGCGGAACCTTCATGATTTCGAGGCAGTAGTTCACAACGGACGATTCCTTGTCAGGGTCGTAATCAAAATACTCTAGCTTTCCCCGCTGCGCCATGGCATGTACTTTTGAGCATCGCTCTCTAATGGCTGGAAGAGTGCGAAGATATGCTGCCTGCAAAGATGGACTAGAGAATGCGGTTAGGTTCATGATTCGGATTAACCGTATAGTGCTTTAGGTTACTTATCCGCGCCTAAGATCGAACGTCCAAAAGCCACAACGAAGCTGCATAACATCCCATAACACTGCCAGCCACTGATCCAAATTTTGCAAAACAACATAGATCCGAAACTACTCCTTAAAGAAGCCCTCAAGAAGGAATGATAGTCTTCTTTTTATACGTATAAGTATAGCCTGTCTAGGGGAGACTATATGCGGTGATCTACCCCTTTGCCTTTCAAAACGCCCTTATGGGCAAAGACCAAAGACTCATATGACGATATCCAATCAACGGCCGAAAAAGTAAATGCGCAACTGTGTTAGATTGCACGCTGGTTCATTCAGGTTCCCGCGAAGATGGGTACTACTCTCGTATACGAGGCTATGCTCCTCTCGTGGGACTATGAATGCCTGAAAACGTGGTAGATGTTCGGGAATTGAAAGAAGACACTTCAATTTAAGTATTGATGACCACACAGTTGGTTGGCCCTCAGCAACAAGACTAAGTATAAGTAAGTAAAAGTATAAGCGATGCCCTTAACCTAAGATTTTGGATGGGCCCAATGCTTACTGTAACTCAATCAAAATGACGGTAGTTACGAACATCAATCCAAGATCGGACTGCAAGTACAAGGTGATTGGACAGAAAACTGTGATCGGCATGGTGGGGTGAAGACCCTTTTGGTAGCTGTGACTGCACACAGCAGGTCCGATCTTTTATGCGTTTTGCCTAGCACAGTGGGAACACATCAGATTTCCGTTTTGGACGACGATAGTTTGGGCTGTGCCCATCCTGGTAAGAGACAAAATTACTGTCAGTCGTTGAGTTTTTACATATTATGGTGCAGCAAACCATTGAACGCATGTGCTAGGGCAAAATGGGCAGCCTCGTGGATGTGCAACACTGTATCGACATTGAGAGGATTGACAATCCACCTTTCAGTTGTTGTCAGTGACTTCAAAGCGCTGCAAATGTACTATTGCTGCACTAGGCTAACCTTCGCGTCCCCGATGGGTTCGGGGTGCCCGCAGCCGTGTCCGGCGCACTGAACCTGACGGTAACACATGTTATCTGTGACGCAAGTTAGTCAGGCCAGAAGAAAGCATCTGAATCGCCCTCACATGAGAGATGTCTAGTGGAGGGTGGGATCGTTAAGCTGAAGACACTCTGTTCGCGACCCTTTAAATCCTGTCACTGCACGCCCCCCATCATGTATATGCAATAAGAGGGATAATAGCCAAGCAGAAAAAATTATTCCCGTGAAAGGCTAGACTGACAACTGCGGGGTTAAGTGATGTCAAGGTCAATGCGGGGTACGGATTGCGAAGTTGGGGCATTAAACTTCGACACGCCGAGCGCCTTGCATCGAGAAGCACGTCAAAGGTGAGCACATGATGCGAAGACATATTAATCTTATCTTGAGCAGCATGGCTGACCCACATCTGAGATTGAGCTGATGACACGCAATGAGGATCGTGGGTCCAAGGGAAAATCGAGATCTTGATTCAGAGTACTTGGGCGTTGAGCTAGCAGCAGTGAAAGGTAACCATCATGGGTTTGACCGCTTCTGCGATGAGCCCTCCAGCTGTCAAATGTGGCACCGTGGAAATGCTGGTGACCGCAGGTGCGCCATCGTGGCCATCCTAAAGTGTGTTAAGTGTGTCTCCATGATGCAAACTTTTTACGTGTGCGAGCTCACCGCGCCTGATTTGCGCCTGATTTGAAGCAGCGTATAAGCAAATTAATTGGCACAGGAGGACGAGAGGACTCCTGATCGCTTCCTCACACCAAAACACCGCACGCCGTAATGGAATTTGAAAGCCTTGCACTCCATTCAGGCATGTTTTGTCAAGCGACCTGCAGTCCGAAATGTGCGTCGCGGATGATGATCTAATGCCAGAAGAAAACGTAGCAGCATCCATGAAACAAAGCATGGTCAACAGAAAATGAAAATTCGCGGGCTTTGACTGGAGTGCATCTTGGGGCAGAAAAGATCAAATACAAAATATCGATGTACTTCAAATCGCCGCAAAACGTACTTCCATGAAACTTTCTGTCGCCAAAACCATCTCGTATTTATTGAAAAGCGATTCCGCGCCTTTCACCTTCCCTATGTGTCCAGAAGGCGTGAAGCCGCCAATCACCTTCAGTTCTCCTGGGAGATATGTACCTCCCGTTGTGATTTGGCTCTGAGGAATGGCCCAAACACCAAAGTTCAGTAATTCCTACATGAACCAGATAGTCCGCCACATCCAGATAATACTGCCCGACAGTCTGCGGTCCGTGACTATCATCAGACAGAGCGAATCGACCATTTTTCTCCTGAATAAGCTAGGCACAGTAAGAACATAACGACCAACACAGCATGACGTTTTGTTACTGACCGCCACCACATCTTTTCCGGGGTACGGCGAAGCCCATCCTTCCTTCTTCAACGCGGCAGCATTGATTTCAAAAAGTGCACCGTACCGCGTAGCTTCTTCGATGTTCCTGATTAACTTGCCCCAGGCGATGGGGGTACTGCTTGAGATCGAGGGAAGGGGTGTAGAGTCTGCACAAATCGAGATGGCCAACGATCTCTGGTTGAAACTGCCGTATCAATTGATGCTGTGCATCGAAGTATGCAGACAAAAAGCGTTCCATCTGATCGTTTCCGAGAATATAAATGCCCTCTTCACCCGAAAAGTTAGCCAAAGCCTTTTCATATGTGACACGATCAAAGTCGATGGGGATAGAGCTGACATGATGGACGGATCCAACGATATAATCGATGCGCCTCTTGTTATCCTTTAGAAGCTTTCGAAGATGATTGAGGTCATCATCGGTAATGTACTCTGTCTCGAGTCCAACTAATAAGGTGATCTGGGGAGAGTAAACCTCCTTCAGTCGATGAGCTTCGTTAAGAAATCTCATGAACTGATTTGTCAGGTCATCAAGGGATAGTTCCCTCTGATAGATGGATTTAGATGTAAAGCCTGGTTCGAGGAGGAGAAACTACCTCCTCTGGATACAGATCTTTTAGCCTGTAGCGGGGTACATGTTCTGTCAAACCATAAACCTCGAAACGTTGTTTGATGGCTTCCAATACAACTTCTTCTAAGGATCCGAGGGCATGCCTACAGAACTGGCCAGAGTGAGAGTGATGACTGTGAGGCATAGCTATTTAATTTTTAACCCGGTGACAAAAGAGAACATTTCATCAAGATGTCTTACATAATACATATTCAAAAGGGCAATGCAGAACCCATCGCGGGAGGCGTCACGAATCACCACGACCCCGCGTGCGTATGACATCGGTAGTTCGCCCGCATGCTACCCCAGATGTTAGATGACGTGTTGGATCCATGCTTGACAAGCTCAGAAATGGGGCATGTAATAATCAATCCACGCAAGGTAGGTGCCGCGCTTGCCGCAACGCTTGCTGTGTACTTCTTCCATTGGACCATGTTGAGGCGCAACAGGACCGCAAGTGATGTCCCTTCAGAAGTATCCGTGCTAACAACTTGATAGGCAGCTTTCTCTCCGTCACGCAACGTGAAACACACTCGCAATTCGGGCTTCTAAGTAGCATTAACCTGAGCAACCCTTACCCACCTCGGATCCGGATAACAGCCTTCGTGAGTCATGTCATCCAGTCGGACACGACGGAGATGGAGCCTTTGGAAATTCCGTAGCCTATCTGACGCATACCGCGCAGTGCTTCCAATATGAATGCCATGTCCCTGAAGTGCATGTAATACACTACAACTCCGTGCTCAACCGAGCATAATCGTGGAATTTTGAACTCAGCAATGACCGAAGTATCTTAAGAGAACTTGAACAAGCATATGAACTAACAGATTGAATAATATGGCGATATCTCCCATACTCGCCCGCTGAGTACTTACATGAGCCATTTACATGGTTCCCATGAGCTTATGTCGAGAGAAACACCGTTACCGACTTGTTGCCGACAGCAAGTCTGTATAGCCCATCAGGTGGCTCATGGCAGCGCTGCAGGCGATGAAATCATGTAAATCATATCTGGCGTGGATGTGAGTACTACTTTGAAAGTCACGTACCGTCTCGCCTTCCTGGCCAGACCTACACGATATGCGTGGGCGCTTTCGGTACATCTCTGAGAACGTGCTACCGTACGGTATTCATTAATGTTTGATTTATAGATATGCGAAACTGTTACCTTGTGATGTTGTCCTAAATTTCAATGGGATTTCGCAGGACCGCAACTAGTTGACCATTAAGCTTGATCTTTGTGCGATTGGATTACGAGTAGGTGAATGTCTTGGCTTTGCTGCCGCCTTACAAGCTACTGCCTTGTTCTTCACTGAGAATTTGACAGCCCAGTAATTGACTGTGTATATACCCGTAGGCCACTGTTCGTCTCCAATTCACTGGGCGCCGGCAACTTTCCTTCGCTTGACAGAACCAAAGCGCATCTGCTACTAGCTTTGCGTGGTGGCTGTGTTCACTTCTCCGAACGCAGCGTCCAGTATATTGGTTGCCCTAGTCGGCTTGAAGAACACCTCATAAAAGTATGAACAGTCGTTGATTTGCAAAAATTGGATTCAAATGCCAATGGTCAGGTCTGACTAATCAATATTAATCATTAGCCCTCACAGCAAGAGTATCTCTTGTCCCTGGCCTCGGCATAGGACTTGATCTCCTGGACCCCAACGGAGTACCGACAACGCTACCCCGCCCGCGACCAGACGCGGTCCGTGAAGGGGCGGCTAAAGTAGGCGGCTGATTCCACGGCATCTTGTTCGCAATCCGTCCTGTCCATGTCTTCCCTCTTTCATCCCTCTCTCGTCCATCTCGCTTTCTTTCAAATGCAGCTCGATATCTCTCGTAGCTCTCTCTGAAGCCCCGGTCAACGCGCGAAGAAAAAATGAGTTCACCGCGTGGACTGTTTGCGGGCGGTATAGGAGCCATGGGAGCTGGTGCATTGGATGGGCGTGGTGTTGGGGAGGGTGCTTGCGACTGGGTAGGTCGATGGAAAATGAAAGAAAAGGGGCTGATGGAGAATGTTGAGCGGAGGGGGGGACGTCGGACATTCAAGTACATGTTGAAATTTCGAAGGGCTTTATTCGCATGAGGAACATATCTGCGGCACTGTCGCTAAATCTCTGAGCGATGAAGATATTGTATGAAGGGCTGACCTATTTGCATATGCAATTTTCTCAACATACATGCCGCTTGCAAAGAAAAGGAGTAGGGCAGTTACAAGTACGAAGAGGAGCCCTGATGCAAAGTATGGGTGAGGCTTTAGGTTCTCAGCACCACCGTAGACATCTGGAAGTACTTTGCGGAGTAGGTTCGTGTATGGTATGTCTAGAAAGGATGTTTGAAGAAGGACTTCGGAGAGTAGGAACGCAATAGCTATCAGAAGATGGAATAAAAACACTATGGATAGGCATTAGCGTCCTCAGCAGCATAAAATGTCGTAAAAGCATACGTTGATACCTAGACTTTCGGCGTTGAAGCTGAGCAGCGTTGGTTTTGAGGCGCTCTTCGAAAAGCAGAAGATCACGGTAAGTTGCGGTGTCATTGGATGGATGAAAAGATGCTCTTGACTGTTGGCGCTGGTTTCTTGAAGTTGGTGCCATTCAAGGAGCACTCGGAACTGGGCCCTGGCCTTGGGTCAGTGGGTTTGCCTTGCAAGGGATTCCATCTGCACGTGACGACTAAATGGAGACGCGACTGCATGCCGGAAGCCGACCTTATGCCGCCTTTGAGTCACTGCATCGTGTTGTTGGTGTCGTGCGAGGTTGAACGAAGCGGGTTTTTGCTTCGCCTCCACCGGTGCACCTCCTTCGCCTCAGATCTAAATAACCATCGTTCTGTCATCGCCGGTGACATCCCATCGAGGTTGACATGATACTTACTACACTTGTTTCTGTCCCTCTGCTTTCGCTGGTCGTTTCGAGTCTTCCAATTTTACTAGTTTCTGAGCTGTAAGTGGTTTCCTTTGCTTCAAAGAGCACTAGTGAGTGACTGTTGTAGGATGTCAGCAGAAACGCAAGATTCTGCGCAAGTGGTTTTTCGTTTGCGTTCATCACATCCAGAGTGAGTCGCGCTGGCATTTATATTCTGAACATTACTGATACGGGCTGATGTAGTGACTTCCAACGCGACGCCCGAACGGACATCGGGATTGTGTCTGCTGCCGCGGATAATGGCTACATTTCATTTGATGCAGTACCCAGGCCGACCAACGTGGAAGGTCTAGTGCCTTATGGTCAACGGATCACGACGATCGGCTCAGGATATGAAGTGCCAACCACGCACGGCCTCCCAGACCTTGTCGCTGACTATGGGAAAGCAGGTGTATTGACTTCTGCTTCTACCCTCTTCCTCATATTCTCATGCGCTATCGCGCTGCTTGCACTGGCCTGTGTAGGCCTAAGACAGCTTGCCACCAAGCACTTGTGTACCCAATTTTTTTGGTTTCATAAGGCTTGGCAAATTCTGCCCTATGTTGAAAAGCATGCAGTATTGTCCACCTGCAGGGGAAATTCAGACTCTGGAACAGCTGTGGCGGTGACACAGAGCATTCTGAATGAGAAATGCGAGGAACCCCTGTATTCCAGTGTTCGCGCATCTACTCTATTGTCATATGTCTCTGTCACCTCCTCCAATGACTTAGAAGAAGACTCCGAGGACGAGAAGTTCCACGATGCTTTAGACATTCTGCCGTCTCTCGGCGTGCAAGACCTTCCGTCCTCTGATTCACCTTCGCGCGATCTTCCTTTACCACCCATCACAACGGCACCTAACCCCGATCATCGATCCACACCCCCACAAACATGTGTACACCCAGCAATAGTTTTTGAAGCTCATGAACCACTTGCACGTCCTTCCTGGTCCGTGCGGGTCGCAACTCCTGTTCCTGCGCCTCCTTCATTGCCGCTTATTCATCCTCGCAGTCGCGCATACCGTGCTGTGCCCGAGTTTGACATTGCTCTGGCGATGCAGCTCAGGCCAGGCCGTGGCATTGGCGCTGACCCAGCGTGGATGGTGCGCTTCTTAATGGCTGTTTTTGGGTGGTTTGCTGTTGCGCTTACCGGGAACCAATAATTCTGGTGCAGGCTGGAATTCTATTTTCCATGCCCGCCGACCCTGATCTGCCACGAGGTTCCGATTTATGGCTGCCCTTGCAGGGCGTAGGGTGCTGTGCTCCCTGACACTTCCCTCTGCATCTCTGCATTTTTTGTCAAGGAATTTACTACTTGGAACATTGCATCAATTCAACCATATCCCGGAAGATATTGGTCTCTATGCCATCAATTGTCTTTGCACATTTTTATATACCTTCCATGACATCCCAGTTGCTCCATAGTAATGGTTCAAAGGTTACTCTCAAAATTAACTTTCTTGACCTCATTTTAACCGGACTCGGCATGCAACTTGCGATGTGGCTTCAGGTTTTGGAATTTCGAATGAATTTCCTTCTCATTACGTTCACGCTCAGTGAGCCTCGGTTTCAACGTTGAACCTTCCCCTCAGGTTGTATAGCTTAGCTGCTTAGCAATCGCTCTCAATATCGGTCAGCTCTCAGACCTGGGCCCATTCGGCTAGAAACGTGTATCGAGGGATCAAAAGGTCTACATATCGCAAGTATTGGATGCTTGGTCCGTCCTCTCTAGCAGGCTACTTGTAGTATTCGTGGCCTGGCCAGGAGACGACGAGTAGCGCTATAGCGCCAGTCGCACCCACTGCGACTGAGCATCACATGTAATCACTGAGTCATGTTCAAAAACTCGGCCAGAAGTAGTAAGATAGTCAATATAAATACTGCATAGTGTAGTACTTGCTCATCGATGTATCGTTTTCCGTTCATTGTCATGGTTTGTTTGGTGAATAAGGCCTAATTATAGTACTCAGTGCTTCAATAGCGCTTTGCTGCTCAGACTCCTGTACACAACGTCTCTGTTTTCGCGGTTCTCTGTTTTCTTCTTTAGACTCAGCGGCTCCCATCCTTACTGTCATTGAACACCTGCAGAAGTTGACTACACCAGCCCAATTCCGTTCAACTTTCATTCAAGCATCCTCCAGGTTTGGCAACGCATTGCACACGGGGAATACGTGTGTAATTCATGGCTCATGATCGAGACACCCTCGTAAGCCTGCTTGAGTCCTTATGAGATGCTGATGTACAACAAAGGCAGTGGGCGAGTGGTTACGACGAGACAGTCGAAGTCAATCAGCGTGCATTGATCGACAAGGTGTTGGCACGATATTCAGGCGAATTCACAGGTGCACTATACCTATTGGTTTTCTTATTTGATCCCACAGCCCTGATGAGTTTACAGTCTTCCGTGAACTTCTTCAGAATTCAGATGACGCACAGTCTTCCGCGGTTGAGATATATTTTGAGACCGAGGAGTATCTGCGACGAAACATCAGCAAGGATACAAT
This sequence comes from Suillus clintonianus, assembly GCF_016758775.1. Taxonomy (NCBI): domain Eukaryota; kingdom Fungi; phylum Basidiomycota; class Agaricomycetes; order Boletales; family Suillaceae; genus Suillus; species Suillus clintonianus. Next base: position 88,152 of record NW_024539280.1, on the reverse strand, counting down.
GCAACCAGAGGACGGTGTGGGCTTACCAGACCTCAAAGCCACTCCAGTCCGTACCATATCAATGTTACTGCAACTTCCGTGTTTGTTAATTGATCGTTGTAGGTTGCCCAGTGGACCTTTCGGAATAACGGGATTGTGTTTCGCGACGAGGACTGGAATCGGCTTAGGAAAATCGGTGTGTAGTGCACCTGAAACTTAATAATATCAATATCAAACTCATTTTGGATAGCGGAGGGAAACCCAGACGAGGAGAAGATTGGCGCCTTTGGTGTCGGTATGCCCCTACTGAGCTATTAATCAATTTCATTTCCTACTATTCTTGCAGGGTTCTATAGTCTGTTCTCTGTGACTGAGGAACCGTTTGTTATTTCGGGAGGTGAGATTGCCTCCGCGTATCTTTATATCATTCTGACAGAATTAAGGTCACGGAATGCAATTTTACTGGAAGGACAAAACTGGAGATCAAGTATGCATGTTGATTGTTGCTTGATATCAGCTGACGTCTCGAAGCTCCTTGTACGGCGTGGTGACCTGCCGTCTAAAGATGTTCCCCAATCTAATCCGTGGACAACTTTTGAGATGACGCTCCGCGAACAGGGACCAATTCCACAGCCTTTCGATCTAACGCGATTCCTTGCAAGCAGTATCACATTCATGGTCCATCTTCGCTCAGTCAGCGTCTTTCTAGACTCTCATCGCCTGGCCCATCTCGCCAAGTCTCCCGGTGTTCCAAAGGAGCTTGGGTTACCTAAAGTGTTGAAAAATTCCAGCAGTTCGGGTTTGATGAGCGTGAAGAGCGTGCAGTCTGCTGGCGAGCACCTCCTCTTGCTACTAGTTGTCTGTGTACTGATGCACTGTTCTAGATACTCGTATCCGGGCACAAGTCATGCACGCTGTATATGATCTTGGCACTGAGAGGCCTCTCGTCCTCGCGATCGAAGAACCGCGCAAAGGTTCCCAAGGCGGTTTTTTCTCGTCTCTTCTCAGCACTTTTACGTCACACCACCAGGCTGTGCTCGCAAAACCCCTACCGCAAACCCAAATTAAGAAAGACCCCAAGGAAGTATATACTTCAAGCGTCACACTCACAATGTTCAATGCGGACGTAGATGTGAAGCTGGATAAGAAACTTCAGAACGAGCTACACCGATCTACGAAGAAAAACCCACCCAATCACTTAAATTACAGCCTGATTTATGTGGGCTTTTGATCCGCGACCTTGTTTTTGGCTTGCGACTGATTTCTTTGCAGACAGGAAAAGACGAGTACAGTGTGAGTGTGGAAGAGGAGAAGAGCCAGCCCGTATCGTGTGGAAGTGTTTTCCAGGGTCTCAGAGCTGATTTAAATGGGTCAGTACCTTGTTTCTGCTGATAAGTCTCAGGCTGTAACGTCATGCATACAGTGCTGGCCAAGCACATGTGTTTATCGTAAGAGCGATCTCAAGTTATTGATTTAAATTGGCTAAAGGAACGTAGGGGCACGCAACCGGACAGACAACGGGTATCGGCGGCCATATGGCATCTAGATTTATCCCGACGGTTGAACGCGAATCAATAGATTTAGTGTGAGTATATTTGCATTGCTCCATGCATCCATCTGACCATATTTACAGCGACCGTAACGTCGCAGGTGAGATCTACGTGTTCGCCACTGAGTCAATCTCGCCACTGATAATGATATAGTATGGAATAGAGAACTGTTGTACGTTGGCGGCTATTTGTGTCGAGCAGCATACGAGATAGAGCTCGAAAATATTCGGATGCTCTGGAATGGAGCTACAAGTCCATCTAGCACGAACGGGTTTCATCCGGATCCAGAACTTCGCGACTGGTTGCGCGATCGGTTCTTACACGTCCTCAAATTTTTCACTTTCCATGTCTCTACACCTTCTTCCGATGTCGCACGTTTCCTTGAGGCTGCCTTCTTTGGTTGCTCCACTTCGCCCCTCAAAGTCCTTTCGACCACGGGTGTGCGTGATGCCTCCGATGTACGCGCTCCCGACCCCATGTTTTCGTTGTTCCTCAAACACCTGCCCGTCCTTCCTGACCCTGTTCTATCCTCTGCTCCTCTTGCCATTAGAGCTCTGCAAAGCAAAGAACTGATCACAGATATTACATTTTCGGATGTTCTGACACAACTTCGCCAGCATCCGCTCAACGAAGAGGAACTCCTCGCTTGCCTGAAGTGGTGGGTTGGTGTCGGGCAGCAAGATCCAACGCACGATACTAAGCGCGCTCGCACCGAGCTTCTTAATGCCACTATTCTCAGTCTGGGCTCAGGAAAGGATGCCAGGGTGATTCCCCTTTCGATGGTGCAGTACTTCATTCAACAGCGTATGATTCCGCTGGATGGGCCCTTACCCGATACTCTCATGCCTTTGAGCATCACGAAACACTTTACGCAGGAGCAGCTGAGATCTTTTGGGTGGCGGGAATTTTCGATTCTCGACTGGATGCAGCACATCTTTAGGCCAGATGTTATGAATGCTAATCCGGCACAAGACGTAACCAGGTCTTCGGAATGGGCCGAGCGAGTTTTGACCGTTTTAGCTCGCACATGGCCATCGTTGTCGAAGGAGTCGCATGAAATTATCAAGGCCACGCTCGCCCAAAAAATGTGCATTCCGACATCTTCAGGCCTACAAAAGCCAGAGTTGTCGTACTTTCCCAGCGCCAATATATTCAACGATCTACCTGTCGTTACATTTGTGTCCGGTGTTGTTATCAAGGGCGGCGTGGAAAAGCTGCTCTCTTTCATCGGCGTTCGGAAGCATGTGGACCTTCAGGTTGTTTTCGATCGGTCAGCCGTTATGCATAATAACACAAATCAGTCATTCACGTTCCAGCAGGATGGTCAAAACTGGGGACTGGACAATCTCAGACCTGATTATGCATCTAGTCACTATTCAAAGCACATTAACTCCAGATGAGATTACAAAACTTCAGATGACGTCTGCGTTCTCAAAGGAGGGCGAGAACGCTCCTCCAGGAACGAAGAAGTCACGATATAGGGCTAGTGAACTTTACGAGCCATCTGCCACCAATCGTCAACTTGGTTTGTCGATTATCGATTGGGGTGAGAAGACCAAATGGCGAAGTAGCTCCGAAGAAGGTCCGTCTCTTATCTCGCATGTCGCTTGTTTGAAACCATATTTTTCTACCAGCAAAGCTTCTCTATCGGCTCGGTCTGCGAAAAAATCCTCCTCTAGACTTAACCGTCAAACTCTGCGCTTCATCAGAGCCGGACATTCGTTCCGCAGCATTCAAATATCTTATAGACAGCATACCTTCCAGATACCCAGACTACAGACGTGAAAATTTTGGCCATGTTGCTTTCATTCCAGCGGTGAACGACTCTGGACCTCATATGGGAACTCCAAACGAGGTCAGCGGGAACGCTTGTATCATAAATGCATATTCATGTGGTGTGCTTGATAGGTATTTGCATCACATCAGTGGAAGGTACTTGGTTTTTCGGTCGTACATGATGCCGTTCGGGATATCGCAGTAAGCAAACTAGGCTTGAAGGAACACCCACCGGCTACCAGGATCGTGGCACTGCTTGAGAAAACACCCCCTCGAGATCAGAACGTAGCTCGTCAATGGTTTGAGATTCTAGCAGGCCATGTTGCAGGTTTGCTTCGCTTAGTAAACATTGGGGCCTTCCTGACAGTTATATAGACTTCAGTTCATCCCAAATATCGATTATTTCGGGTCTACCGATTGTTCCTACGCAAGTAGAACCTGGCTCCCAGGCCTTGCGTTGGCTCTCCCCTAGCCAATGTTATCTTGGAGGGGCATCGAAGGGACAGTTTCACTCAAAATTGTTCGTCTTTGTGGATTTTGGCCCTTCTGCCAACAGTTTTTTGAGTACATGTGGCTCCAAGCTAGAACCCTCCGTGGAGGAGGTAGCTAGTATTTTGGTCGCTGATCCCCGAAGATTCTACGATCTGGCGGGTGGTAAAGAGAAGTATGTGGCCCAGCTTTCCGCTCCCGTGTACACTCATTTTTTTCAAGTTACCTCATAGAATTGCGCAACCTAGCTGTCAACGCTCGTCTGCTATCCACAGGCGCGGTTGCCCGAATGAAAGTTTCTCCCATTTTGATCGGTTTTCGACGGCAAAGAAAGCCTCGAAAGGAATCAGACAAAGCACTAGACCTCGACGAGGACGACTGGGAGCTGCTTTACGATCTTCGGAAACCCCTGGATGTTGTAATCGCGGACGATACTAATGCTTACCAGATGTTTGGGGAGTCTATCTATACTGCGCCACAGGAGGATCTCCTTGAAAGTATGCCTTTGGCTCTCTACTGAGGGTGATCTAACTCTCCCACAGACTTCTACGCAGCACTAGGTTCTAAACGCCTCAGCGCTATCGTCAAGGAAGACTACAGGGTCAACTCAGAGATGAAGCATAACAAGTCTGCGGCTGACGCTCGTGCGCTCCTGTTAGAGAGGCTGCCATTGTTCCTCCATGAACACACGCATACGCGTACCAAGGTTTCTCTCAGCTGGCTCTCTAACGAAGAAAATTTCAAAGTCAGGGTTTTCGGTAAATTGACCGTAGTAAAATCGCTTTCCTTTGGAGACAGTACTTTGAAAAGGGAGCAGGATGCCTCGGCAGCTGCCAAACGTTCTGGCCATGGGCCTATTGAACTATGGCTTTCAGGAAGCACGCAAGTGGACATGTATGAGTGAGTGTTTTTAAGTCATGTTGAACGAGCTGCAGGTTAACGTGGTTCGTGTAGAGTAGCGACATCGTTGTGTCGCCTGCTGTTTGAGACGGTAAAAGTGAACGATGCGCTCTTGTTCATGACTATCCTTTCGACCGACTTGAAGTCTCTGAAACGGAGAGGTTATAACGGTACGTCTTCTAGTTTCCTCGTTTTTCCGAAAGCCTGATGCGCTGTTTCAGTGGATAAGATTTTGAGACAACAACAGAACGACCGAAAATTAGTGGAGGCAACCAGGAACCGTGTCCCACCAGTGCCTACCTCAGTGTCCGATCCTGAATTGCGCCCGTTGTCTCCCTCACACCGAGCTAGAGTCCCAGGGGGTTGGGATACTTCGCCTCCCAAGGCAGTAGCATCGAAACCATTCTTGCCACCCGCTCCGGCTCCCCCCCTTATCCCAGCTCCACCATCGGGAGAAGACGACTTTGGTGGTGGTACCACTGCGCCCCCTCAACGTACAGTTGACAATGAAGACGTCGGAAGACGTCCCATGATTCCAAATGTAGTGAACAACACATTACAGAACATCAGGCGCAAGATACCTGGCTTCAACAGTCCATCGGAAGAGGCTCTTACTCCCTCACAGGGGCGATCCCCCAATCCGAGGTAAGAGAGTCATTCGTTGGGTGAGAATATATTTTTGAACTAGAGATCTCCCAGGACACCTCCAACTGTGACTCCGCAGAGCAACATTCGTAAGCGTAGAGAAATCCATTCCATACTTGCCAAGATACTTGCCTGACATGTTGCTAGGATCGAATGTTGCGATGGCAATCAAAGGTTGCAGACCAGAGGAAGGGAAGCTGGTACACAACAGACGTGAGATGCAAACGATCAAGGAGTCTCTAGATGAGGGGTATTGTGATGTGTCCGGTCATGTTGCTGAGCTTGATCATATCGGTAAGTAGTGACTTAGGTCCTGATGTTCATGTCGTTAATGATGTGCAGGTGCTATGGGCACAATGAAAATCTTCATTGCTCGGGGTGAGTGTCCCATTGTCCTGCACGATCCAGCATTCACATTGTTTAGATGTTCCCGAACCTCATACCTTCATAAAGAGGAAACATGATTCCCTCGCGCGCTTTATTCACATTGTCACGCCCCTCGCAAACGTGTATAGTCTTCCTATGACTTCACTTCATGTCTTTTACGACCTGGCTGGCGGCCTGATTGCTTTTAATCGGAACGGCAGTCTCTTTCTTAATCACCGCTTCTTCGAGGCATGGCGTGCGTGTGCATACTTGCAGTTCCGTACTCTCATAACATTGTCAACTGTAGATGACCAAGACGTGAAGAATGGAGATGTTAATCAGGCTCACATTTCCTGGTAAGATATCATCACCTTGAAGTTGTTGAACTAATGACCTGCCCCAGGTACTTCACGCTAGCCCACGAGATCGCTCACAACCTCGTGCAACCCCATAACTCTGAGCATGAGTTTTACTTTTCTGCGCTCTGTGAAGCTCACATTGAGAAATTCACTCAACTCCTATCTCAGTAATCTGGCAGGCCTTGAATCTAATACGACAATCACTTTACGTACTGAAAATCGAATAGAATGATCTTTGATCTTAAGTGATTTACCCGTACAGAAAACAGCCTCTGCACATTGGCAATTACTCTTTCATCAGGAAATATTACAGTTCCATTTCGTCATTTCCAAGGCACTTATTACAGAATTAAAGAATTTGATTATGAGGTCTTGCGATACGGCTTGATCAACAAGGGAAGCTGGTTCTTGCTATCAGGGTCACTGCGCAAGAACGGCCTCTGCACGATCGTCGACCTCTTTCCTACATCCGAGGCAGGAACAGCGAGCTCAAACTCGAAAGCTCGAACAAGGGTAAAGAGGAGAGATTTCATTCTGTAAACGGCCGTTATTATAAATGATGGAATGAAAGGTTGCGGAGACATACTCCACTAACGAAAACCGGTAACCAATACACGCGCGCGGGCCACCAAGGAACGTCATCATGTGTCCCCAGACCCCAGGAACTTGGGATGCTACCTCTGGAGGTGATGCCCAACGGTCAGGATTGAATTCTTTTGCATCGGTGCCCCAAATCGCCTCCGATCTGTTGATTGCCAAGATCGGGATAAAGATCGGGTCGCCCTTGCTAACCCTGATGCAACCGCTATGAGATGTCGATGATCATGGAAAGGGACGCTTGCAACGTACTTGATCCCATCATGAATCACTCCATACTTGTCCGTAAAAGGCGTGTCCAACGGAAGGACGTCATCTTTCATTGCGATGCGAATTGTGTTAGGGACGGGGGCGTGCAAACGAAGTGTCTCGCGCACGACCGCGTCAAGATACGAGAGCGCCATGAGTTCGTCCATGGACGGAGCCTCGGTCTCCACCGTCGAGAGTTCCTCCCGGAGCTTGGTTTGAATGTCCGGGCGTAAGCAGAGTGCATAGAGTGCCCAAGTTGTTGCGGTACTATCCGACTGTGTAAGTGTGAATTATCCTCTGCAATAAATGGCATCCGCACCTTGTGGTCTCATGTCCTGCGACCAAAAAAGTGGGAACCTCTTGAGTACACCATCAGCACTCTGCATGTTATTAATCTAAATGACAACATACGCGCGAGCACATCCTCGTCTGATATCCTCTGGTTCTCCGGGATATCAGTTGCCATATTAGCACGGACAAGTAGACTGAGTAAATCGCGCCCTTGAAGACTGCTCTTCTCAATGGAACCACCTTTTTCAATACCATGAGAAGATATAACAGCGGCTTTAGCGTCATGCAAGAGCTGGCTGCCGATGCGACCCATCGTTTTTTGGGCTGCATCTATTTTGCGATCACGATCAGAGGGCTAGAGAGGGTCAGCGACAATTTGCTGTCAGGTCGCCATGATGCACTCACGATCCATCGGAGCAATGGGATCCATGCCTTAAGCATGGGAATGATGCTAATCTGCTGACTGGCAGAAAACATAACTGAGAAGGCCTGATTGAGTTCATTCGGTTTATCGGTTGCATTCAAGGCGTCAAACTCATAGTTGAAACCTACGATACTCATTCGGTGTTGCTCGGAAGCTCCTTCGGATAAGACATACCTGCAAGCCCGATGACGTCCAACGTCATTTTGCTCAGCCAGGGCATGATATCTATCCGAGCCGTGTGTTCACTCGCAGCGGTCATGGTAGACCAGATGTCTCGAAGCTGAAAGACAGCGACGTCGAAATCCATATCTAGTGAGAAACAAACTAAGCTTACCTTGATCGATTTGTCGATGAAGATGTCTGTTAGTGCGCGAATCTGAGCAGGTCCAAATGCGGGGTTCTTCAGAAGACATGGTCAATTGGTTTCAAGACAAACAAAAGGAAAAGCCGTACCATAATCCGTCTCTGAGAGATGCCATCAAAATCATGACATTGATATGCGTGCAAAAACATACCTGCTGACGATGTTGAGCCCCTTGAGACTGCCATGAGTATAAGTGTGGATGTCACACAGTTGGGATCGCACCTTCAACAAACAAGACACCTGAGACAGTATCAGACTCTCTGGGATAACAGTAGACACGCTGACTCGCACCTTCGCCTAAAATTCTAGAAAGATTATACCGGACTTGTGACGGTTTCTGGTAATCACTGCTATGGGTGAGAACATGGTTCAGTGCACGAGTATCCATAGTGAACAGTCGGTCTGACTGACAAAAGAAGTTCAGACATTATAAGTTTTGTAGCGCAGGAGGAATGGACATACATAGAAGAACCCTTTGTATTTCAGAGTTGTCCCATGCTGCTTCACCCATTGCTCGTGAAGCACTGAGTTCTCCTGTGAGTTTTCAATGAATACATCATCATGGTTAATCCGATGTATCACTGTACCGCGTTGAAGATGTCCTTCAAGTTCCCATATATCCAGCTTGTTCCTTTGGGGCCTGGTAATGCGCGTAGGGGCGACCTTAAATTGCGCCAGACTCGCTCTCCTAGCTTCCAACATCCGAAGGCAACAAGTACAGAGCTTGCTGAGAGAACAAGTTTATAAAGGGTAGGATTGACCATGCTGAGGTAGATGAAGTTGCTCTTCGCAATCGTCGAATTTTCTAATCTCCTTTATGTATAGAGATTGCTTCCGCCCGTAGTAATTCGTCAATCAAATGAGCATTGTAGAGTGCGTGCGACGTGCGCTGACGTGCGCGTCTCGCCGAAGGCACTGAGTACACAGCCGTACTAGCGGGGGCCGTTGTCATGGACATGCCCAATTCGCAAGGAGCTACAAATAGGCTACAATGATGCGGCCCACGGCCAACAACTGGACTGCGTATCCTGAGTAAGAAACGTCGTACCTACTTATTGAAATTAGTCGACCGGCCCGGCTTCTTCTCGGCCCGGGATCCTGTCCATCCCCTGTGTGAACAGAGCCGCATGTTATGGCAGAAAACGAGCAACAACGTTGTCACGATTAGTACATGTGTGTCGTGCACTCATATCATGGGCCACCTTCGTAGATAATTTCTTGTCACTCCTTCAAGCTCTCTGGATGATCCCTGTCCTGCTAAAATGATTTCTTCTGAACAGTCACTCCACTCGTTACATTTATAAGCCTTGCTCTGGCCGAGGCTTTATTCATGCCATTCAGCCCCGAAGCTCAGTGACCTTGTCGTCCCTACTGAGAGGACGACTGGGTGCCCAACTTCTCAGCATCCCAAACACTGCGACTGTATCGCAATCTGTTACGCTCGGCCTCACAAAGAATAGAACTGTAGCACAGTCTCCCAGATGAGTCCTTCTTTCTGTATTGGTTGCATGCCCTTCAGTCAGCCAGGCCTTCGCTACCTGCTCTTTGTTTGTGTGTAGGTATTAAACATGCTCCTACCTCATAGAATTTCCTTTTGTGTGTACGATAGGCTAGCCGCCAGATCTCACAGAATACACAATAAACTTCTAGAATAGAGTTTAAGCGTTTCGTAAGTACGGATCAATTAAAACTTGTTACTGTACCCTTTGTTTGAATACACTGCCTAAGACCCTGAATCTGATGCCGTGCACCTCGCACAAACATTGAGAAAAGAATCGTGTGAATACTGACGATCGAAAGCCAGCCAGCGACAACGTTCTCCGCGGCCTGTTTCATCCTCCGTGATTGCAGCGGCGGCGACTATTTGTGATCGATGCTCGTAAAATTGTTGCACAGGTTGGACTTCTTGGTTTTTGCGTGTCTGCTAACCTTTGCTGTCGAACCTGATTATCCTTTATCGTTCTCTAGTCCGCGCGGTATCGTGCCCTCGTCAACCTGACTTGGCCCCATCAAGTGGCAACTACGAGGGCACACCACGCTCTGGCAGCAAGGCCATTAATAGCTATAAAGATTTGAACGAGAACGATTCGCGTTAGACTCGAGTCTCGAGCAAGGCTTACTCACGTGTCCAACTATGTCACAGGGTGTAGATGAATGGTCATTTCGGCCGAGACCACGGTACCATGATGAGCCTATGTAGTAGTATCACCGATAATATCTCAGGAATCAGGACGATAGTAGGTCTTTGAACGCCACAGCTGCGGACTGCAGTGTGTATCTCAGTGGCAGATGATATTAATATTGGTACCGGAGGGCGAGTCTTTGCCATTAGTTCTGTTTGCACATTTCACACGCCCGAATGTACGTACATGCGCTCAATTGTGGATCATCCGCGTGAAGCAGTTGACCTCGATGGTGCGTATTCTACATCATACACATGATTAATAGGTTGCTGACGGTTTACTGGCGCGTATTCCACGATGTTTCCTACGTCATAAACTATTCTTTTCCAGTCATATCCGGGTCATCATCAACGGTGGCATCGTTCCCCTCCATGGGATTCGCACGTGCACGAATGATGCCAAGCACGGAATATGCACACTCCCCGTACCGAGGCTCAGCAGGAGACGACCCGGAAGATGGACTGGGCGTGGGGATGTCATGGAAACTGGGAGGTCCCCTAGGCAGGCAGTGGAATGCGATGACGGTGGGACTGCCACATGTGCAGAACAGTGAGTAACTGTGAGTTAGATGGGAGGACATAAGTTTCGCTGCGTTGCACATTACTGTTAAGTTCAGCCACTCCTTAAACACACTGTTGATATTTCGCATTCTCCTTGGCAGGTGACTGGCTATGGCAAGTTGACACTGTTTTTCAACTAGCCAGTGCCAACATTGATATGTTTAGTTCAAAATAAAAACGATATCACAGTGCCTATGACCAATAATGTCCGTTAGCTTGACCTCAACATAAGCGAAGGATGCTTTCATTGGCACCAAGCCAGAAAATGTGATATCGACATATACTTCTCCCGGTGCGCATGATCGACAGGCGTTATCTCTACTAAATTTGAACGTTTGACAAGGTCCACATGCAGGTCTCCTCAGTCGTGTGAGAAGTCAACCTTGCCTCGATGTCTTCCTTGTCACTGTTATCACTCAAGTGACCTCTGGGAAATGCTCCGCTCGGGGCTACTTGAACCAAGCCCATCTTGTCACCCACTTATCACTAGGTGCGAACCTTCCGCTTTCTCTCTGCACGAAAAAATGGGCGCAAAACTACTTACCCTCTTCTGGGCATGCCTAGCGCTAAGCAATTCCTTCTATGTCTCCCGAGGAGTGGTTTCTGCGTCAATCACAACGCCTCTACCCGATCTCTACGAAGCATCTGTGATCGAGCTCCAAGCGGGCCTTACCTCGGGACAGTTCACGAGCGTTGACCTGATAAAGGTCCGTAAGCATGCTAGCAGTCTCTCATAGTCACAAATCGCCTGCGATGATACTAATGGAGTTGTGGATATGGCTGTACATTTTTGTTATGACAGGCATATTTCGCCCGCATCGAAGAAGTTAATTTGCAAGGGCCAATGCTTCGTGCTGTGATTGAGACCAATCCGTCTGCGCTGCAGGAAGCTGCACTGCTGGATGGTGAGCGGCTCACCTACGGGCCACGGAGTGCGCTCCATGGGATCCCAGTGCTTGTGAAGGACAACATTGCGACTGTAGCATTTGAAGGTACGTTTCAATGATGTGGGGTGGGAAATCGATGGTGATATCAATGCACGAAGGAATGAACACGACTGCAGGGTCATATAGCTTGTTGAAGTCCGTAGTTCCGAACGATGCAGGTGTAGTGAAGCGATTACGCAAGGCAGGAGCCGTTATTCTCGGTACGTTTTCTGAAGCCACAGGTTAATATCAGAATTCAACACACAGTGTCCCACTGCAGGCAAGGCAAACCTGTCCGAGTGGGCACACTTCCGTGGGAACATTGCCTCTGGATGGTCAGGTCGTGGAGGACAGTGCACGAATGCATATTACCCAAATGCCGATCCGTGTGGTTCGTCGGCTGGATCTGGCGTCTCTGCATCTATCGGCCTGGCTGCTGTTACTCTCGGGTTTGCTCTAGTTCACTCTCTCTTGTACTTGAACTTTGATTGATATGAGAGGCAGGACGGAGACGGACGGAAGTATCACATGCCCCGCAAATCAAAATAATGTGGTAGGCATCAAGACCACAGTGGGATTAACATCCCGTGCTGGGGGTAAGTCTCGTCTTGCCTCGTCTTATATCAAGTTCACAAACTTATCTCCAGTCATACCGATCTCCGAGCACCAAGACACAGTCGGTCCGCTCGCTCGCTCCGTTACAGATGCTGCCATCGTCCTTTCCATCATCGCCGGCCCAGACCCTAACGACAACTTTACGATGGCACAGCCGATGCCTGTCCCCGACTATACCATGGCACTCAGTAACACATCTCTTGTTGGTAAGCGCATTGGAGTGCCTCGCGCAGTCTTCTTGAACGACAGCATGACCGGCAATGATCCATATGTGAATCAAGTATTCGAGCAGGCGCTGGAGACACTAAGGGTTCTTGGCGCGACAATTGTAGACCCAGCTGATTTGCCTTCGGCGTATGAAATCTACGAGTCTAACAATGAGACCATTGTCTTGGATGTTGACTTCAAGGTATTCGAGCACAGTTAAGATATTCAAAAAACTTGGTGCTAACACTTTGATTCGGAAGGTGCAACTCAATGCCTGGTTTGACAGCCTCGTCGCAAACCCATCAGGGGTGGCTTCACTTGAGGACTTAATCATGTTCGACAGCGTCAACCCAACGCTCGAAGAGCCCGCGGGATACACAGACCAGTCTATGTGAGTACCCTTGTCAGAGCACAGCCATATTCACGGAAAATAATCACAGTTTGATTGAATCACAAGCGACTACTGGTTTTAATGCATCTTATTACCAATCTCTCGCGTTTGACGTGGAACTCGGCGCTACTCGTGGAATTGATGCAGCCCTCAAGATGTACGCTCTTGACGCTCTGGTACTCCCTGCACCAGGTTACACGACTGTTCCTGCAGGTTCGTACTGAAAATCTGCGTGTTATCTATGGGCTCACACGCAGTGCTCTCGCAGCCATCGCGGGATATCCGATTGTCACGGGTAAGTGATCTATCTCTCCTATGTCTAACTATTTGATTAGTTAATGCTCCCGGTGCTCAGTGCCTTTGGGTTTCTATCCAGAGAATATTACAATTGGCAGCGCTGGGCCCGAGACTGTGTATCCTGCTCCAGGCGTCCCAATTGGACTTTCGTTCTTTGGAACAGCATGGAGCGAGTATAGCCTTGTCAGTTTTGCATATGCCTACGAACAGAAGACGCAAACAAGGCTACAGAGGAAAGCCTACCCTGCAGCAATTCCAACAACACAGTTGGCGGATGTGATAGGGAAGTAGTTGTCACAACTGTGTCCTGAGATGGGTTTGCCATTTACCAAACTCTCCCTCAGTTGTATGAACTTCGAATATAAATCACTGCTTTTTGATTTGTCATGTTCGAATACATTGGGTGCCTGTCCAACGCTGCCGAAAACTCTGTAAAAATGACAAAACGCCATATATACCATTCCAGGGCCCAAAGCATACAATGATGAGGAAGAAGATTCTCGTCATCCCGGCGTGATCCAGTCAGAACTATTTGTGGAGTGAAAGTTGCCCACTAAGGATTAGACGTGACTAGTCGTGACTAGTCACTGGTAGAGCTATATCGTACGTAACGCAAACTTGGCTTATGATCCAACATCCTGTTTTTTTATCCGTACGTTGTCCTATTCCTCTGGTCCTGCACCATGAATTTTCACACAGGCAGTGGGTTAATGGCAAGGGACTTGGCTGCCATGACGTCACATCACGATCAGACCGCGCAGACCGCGCAATCAGAACATGCGACATTCCAAAAGGCGCTTCGGACCGTTCGACATGCTCATTGGGCCCGAGAGTAATCGAATTGCTAGAGATTGTCAGTAGCCGACGTCCTCGCAGAAAACACAGCACTCATTTCCATACACTGCCCTAATGAAGCGGGCCAAATATCGCCTTTAGCTGTAGTGTTGCGTGACTTGAGGTGGCTATGGAATCATCATTCCAGTGTTGTCTTTTCTAGTCAGACATATGCCGTTCAAGTTGTTGAACAGCCTTGCTGCGCGCCCCCAATTGTATCTCCTTGAGGCCAAATCTAGCACGGGCGCTGCGCTCAGGACTCTGCGACTATCTTTCCTTCCGTTTGGGCTGCCTATATAGGAGACTAGCTGTGTCTGTTGTATATGTCGTATACGCGGGTGACCCTTGACCTTAGACCTCAACTACAAGTATGGCTCTTGTCAAGTCCATCCTCCGCCGCTTCAAGGGCAAGAACGCAGAGCATCAAGGTCTGTCTTCTATTCTGTGTAATTCTGGTCTTTCAACTCGTTTCTTCTGCAGCTTCTCCACAACTCTCCAACTTGAATGATGGGCCACCTAAGGCTGAGGGTGGTTTCTGGAAGAGGTTTGATTGGCGGTTGATGTGCGCTTTGGTCATCCCAGTGATACTGGAGACTTTAGATTATACGGGCAAGTCATTTCTGTTTTCTTCTGCCTCTCGTCTCACCCTATTGGAACACCCAGTCGTCGCCACTGCGCAACCTCGTATTGCAGTAAGTTTTTATTATCTTCAATCTGCCAGTCCTTGAAATCACTTTCAGTCTGTATTCAATGCTCTAAACCTGCAAAGGTACAGATACATTTTCAATTGCGACATGGGAATTCTACTGACTTTCCACTGCTAGCTACATTGGCACGTCATATTTGTTAGCATCAACAGTTTTCTTGCCCTTCTTCGCGTCCATTGCCGATATCTATGGCCGTCACTTTGGACTTCAATTGTCTCTTCTATCTTTCCTTGTTGGCAGCGCCCTCAGTACGGGAGCTGTCAATATGATAATGCTTTTGGTTGGTAGAGGAATAGCTGGTATTGGAGCTGCTGGTTTGTTGACAGTACGTGTACTCTTTGTGTTGAAGAACAACATTCTGATCATTGTTAAGATTGTGCGGACAATATTGTCAGATTCATCCTCGCTGGACACGAACAATATCCAGCAATCCTCCATGTTTATTTTGTATTTTATCGGCTTCAGTATAGGCCCCGTCATCGGTGGTTACCTCATTACTGTCAGCTTCCGCTGGGTGTTCGCGATCAAGTATGGATTTCACGGTACACTTGATGAACAATGTTAACAGAAATATAGTATTCCATGCGTTGCTCTTGCCATGGTTTTGTGTTTCTTTTTGCTCCGCAAACGTGTAAAAGGTGCTAAGCCATCTGAGGAACTTCCAAATTCCGCCACGTCTATGACATGGATCGCTAAGCTAGCCCTCATCGACTGGATCGGAACGTTCCTCTTCGTTATAGGAGCCATCCTCATTCTGCTTGCGCTGAACTGGGGTCCCAATGACGACTGGAAGACTACCCGTGTCATAGTCTGCCTGGTTATTGGTGTCATCTTCTTTGTGACCTGCATTCTTTGGGAGCTCGCCTTGGAGCGGAAGCACCAGGCTTCTACCGTAGCAATTTCGGCACTCTATCAGGTGCAGCCTATGCTGCCTCTCGAGCTTTTCCGGTCCTACGACATATGTGCCTTGCAGTATGCTTCCTTCGTATCTGGCATCGTCACATTTGTGATGTTCTACTTCGTCGCAATATTTATGACTGTGGTCACTGGTTTACCGCCTGATCAAGCCGGTATACAGCTTCTCTATTTTGCTCCTGGCATTGTATGTTTTTGTACTACATCTGATTATCAATGTCTCACTGTTATGACAGGGATGTGGTAGCTTGGTATCCATACGGTTGATCAAGCGTTTCAGACAGGTGGGATTATTTCGCTAAACGTACATATCTAACAATCCTTCCAGCCGATATATCCAATCGTTGCTGGATCAATCGTCATGACTGTTAGTTTGGGTCTCATTCAGATGGGCATGCAGAAGAATGTGCAAGGGCTTGTTGATGGGTAAGACGTTCTCTATATCGGTCGAAAGCAGATTACTTCCATCCAGCCTTAGTTTCATGTGTGTGGCAGGTTTCGGGGTTGGTCTACCAGCTGGCCCTGTTGTCGTTCAAGCACGTTTTTTGATGCCAGACCACGTCGCCGTAACCAACGCTCTGATGCTTTTCGTGAGTTCTGTCAGCATGCCATATGGTGCGCATATTCAAATGATGTCCCGGAGTTCCGCGCCCTCGGTGGAACCGCTGGTCTAGCGCAGTGCTTCACTGTCATGAACGCCAAAGTCAACTCCTATGTTGTAGGGCAGATACGAAGCGGCGTCGTCTCAGGCTCTGACCTCGACGTCCTTGAAGCGCTTTACAGCAGTGGTGGCCTCAACTCCATCCAGTCGCTCGAAGGTCTGCCACCGGTTGTTCAGCAAATCATTCGCGATGCTTACAGGAACGGTGTCCGTTGGAGCTTCATCTCCCTCATTCCTTGGGCCGGCTTGGCAGTCATCCTGTCTTTGTCCCTTTCCAAGATCCCCGATCCTGATGCTCAGAGGACCGGTCATGATGAAGAAATGAAACTACCAGAAAGAGACGAGACGCAAAAGCCTTTTGATGAACAGGGTGAAGAACGTGATGGTACCCTCATTCAGCAGCAGGATCGTTAAAACTTTGTTGAGACTTCCATGACCCCGCGAAATTTGATCGCAGTGAACTGGTAGAGGCTGTCAAATGATTCGTATTCTTCTTCTCAAACTGAATTATGCATTTACTCTTTCCTCCTATCCTATACCCGCCGTACAAGTCATGGTGTCGTTATGTCCACATAAATTTCCTATCTAATCTACCTCCTGATTGCGTCCTGATGACTTTCTGCCTAGCTCACTGATCCACATATGGAGGAGTCAAAATGACGCCATTCAAGCTGCCTGCGACCTTTGCACCAAGCTCTGGAGAACTTTCACCGCGTCCCCAAACTGACTACTCTCATCATTGTTCGCTGTCTCTTCAGAGATTGGTGGACGGACCCCCCTTTCAGGAAGGTAGTTTGACCACACTGGTTTTCCGCCGCGTATGACACATATACCATAAGATGTCTTATAGTAGTTGAGTGGCGGGGCACCTTGCTCTACGGCAGGATCCTGCATGACTGGGTTCCAGATATTCTGGAGTGTGTTGATGACCTGGTCGATCTCGGCAGCAGCGTCAGAGACAATCAGGGGTGCAGCGGCAGCGGATAGTTGTGGCTCATATTGTTGGCGTGTTTGAGAAGTGATAGAGAGATTCTGAGGGTTTGACGCCAATCTGGAAAAATTGTGCTCGAAATTGGCGACCTCAAGTCCAGCGAAGCCGCTGCTGATCCCTAAATACAGTCAGTACAGCGGCATTCGATCCAGCACGACACATACTCACCCTGACGAAAAATGATTCGGTCTTCGGTTGACATTGCGTACTACTTTGATTTCGCACTAGTAGGTGATGATCGATGATGGTCTAGCGATATCGATAAGGAGCGCAGTTTGTTCCATCTTGGCTACGGAGCTACGTTTGGATGCATTAGGGTGTGCAGGCACGTAAGCAAAACTTTCCTTTCTTGTCTTATAATAAATTCCTTAGTTTTACGTAATTGATATTTACGACGTCATTGAGTCTTGGAAATAAATATCGAATGTTTGGAGTAAGTGCTTCTTCACCTCAACCTTTACTCTACCAAAACCAAATGAATTCCAGCTCAGGACCTCTCGCTGACCACGTTGTTGCATACCCGCCCGCAGCTCATGCTGTCCCGAGAGGAATTGTCTCCTCCCAACCGTCTTCATCATCCATGTTGTTGTATCCATCTCCACAGGAAGAGGAGAAAACACACTCGCCGATGCGTTTGAGAGGCGGTTGCATTCCTTGCCCTGTAAGTAGTTGTTCCGAATTGCAAAAAAGATGAGCTGAATTCAAGCGTCAGGGCGGAGGAATGTGCTTCATCATTCCATGCCCATGCTGTTGTTGAGACTGATTAATCACCTTGACGCGCAGTACGTTCAAATGGCAGAGGGTTTGTGGTCATCAGTGTCTCGAGTTTCGACTAGACTCGTGGCCAGCCTGGCGTATACTACCACGGATGCTCGAGTGGAAATTTTCTTACTATCTCAAATTGACGTTATGATAGTTACTGCTTCAGACTGGCTACGAGTCTAAGTTTCAACATAAATGTATCCATCTCGCATCTGCGTCTTCATACATATGATTTTTATCTCTCCACAAACACCGTGCCAGCTTCCCTTCACACCTGGATTTTTTGAAGCTTTTCCTGCCAGCCAGCTTTCGCCATTCAATATAATCACCTACATACCCGTGAGTCATTTTTGGGCTCCATCGCAGCAAATGACTTTGAGAGTAGCTTTCTTTTTCGACTACGTCTTGGACTCGATCAAAGCTAGTACAGCTCCTTCGGTGTGTGGGGGGTATCAAGTTGGAATACCGATGAGACTAACATTGATCATGAGTATCGTTCTAGCTTTAACTCTTTTTTGATGCAGAACGTCTCTGGAAAGTAAAGCGTACGAGCACCATAGATCCTCGTGGACCGCACAATATGAGGCAGAACAGAGATGCAGGCCCATGAGGGAAGCTACTGTAACCCTAAATCTAAATCGGGGGTAGTATATGTATGAGCAATGATGCCGACGTCTAACGTTTCACGGGAAAGCGGAGTTGAAAATTAATAAATCACAGTGCGCACAATATTGTTTCGACTACATACTTAGTATCCCGACATGATGGCCGCCAATTCCACTGATATAATGTGGGGTCCGGGGGTCATTGGTGAGTCTTCCAACAGTTCAGTTTGCCTCTATATTGACTTTAGACCAAGGATTCGTTATAGCTACAGCGTATAGACTTCTGATTCAGCCTCTACTACCCAAAATTGACCTACAGAATTATAAAGGTTCTATGGGACAGCTTTCGGGCAGTACATCTTCTACTTGAAATATTTCTCGCAAGATTCAAAAAGACTCAAATTATTTGTAAGTGGGAATTTTGTGCATCCACAGAAGTCTTGACTTAATGACATCTGTGATAGATCATGATGGTCTTGTATGTAATTTCGATGATGCTCGAGTACACTCATGACCAATGACGATGTCTCGCAGTTGTCTCGGAACAATAAACGAATTCGCCTTGATAGGGATGTACTGGTCTATCCTTATTTCGTGCCGCCGTAGCACGTCCCTTGTGTGCACGACTGAACTTCCGTGGTAAGTCGACAGACTTGTTACTGGGTACCAAACCGGCTCATTGAGAGGATAGGCAGATGCTAGCAAGTACATTTGCGTTGGTTTAATACTACATATTGAACATGGCTGCTGTAGCTGGGGGTATTTATGTCTGTAAGTCTTCCATATCTTGCTGCTATCAATTTTCAATAACATCAATAAGTGTCTGATAGTGTTCGCAGTTCACTGGTATGTGTTTCCCATGGCTAGGTTTTCCGCAGCATGATACCAAAAAAATTTCGACTGTCGAAAGCTTTTATATACATAGAGTGTGGATAAGTGAGTCGTTCAGAATCTGCTCGACCATGAGTTTTGATTTTGATGTCTTTCTTCAGTCACGGAACACAATCGCTTAATCACAGGCATAATCGTGAGACCTCGTTTACATTATTTATTTCTCGGATAGCCATAACACCAACCTTCAGTGCGTGTTCGCCACTACATCACTCGGTCAGTTCTTTTGATCCCACATACTCAACATCTGACTCTTGAGCATTGTAGTATTTGGCATGAGTGCGTCCGTCTATCATCCCTAAGTCAATGTTCTGATATGCTGTTGTATTCGTCTCTAGTCACAAGCGGTTTAATGTGAGCTCTGGTCCTTGAGTCTGCATGATTTCTCATATATTTTTGAAAGATTCTTTACGAGAAGCCCTGCAGATCTATTCGGCAAAAAGGTTAGCCATGAAATAGTCTTGAATAAACTCAAGGCATTCATGCTTCAACTCAGTGGGCTCAGGGCTCCGCAGTCGCTGGTGCCTTGTGTGACATTCTCATTACAGGGACAGTCTGGTGGTTTTTACGTCCGGCACGAACAGGCAATGTGCGGTACGAGTATCTACCTTGGTCTTGTGGTCTAACTCATGCAGGGTTATGTGGTTGAAGAAGGCCGAATTATCTCGAACAACTGACGCAAATGTTTGTCAACATGGGTTTATTTTCTTGGTATGTGTAATGTCACAAACATGTCGAACATTCTTGTCTCAATGTTCTCCAGCATTGTGGCAATCACGATGGTTGTACTCGTAAGTCCTGCCGTTCATACAACATGTCGAAGATAATTATCAGTACGGTTTCAGTATCAGGTCCAGAATAGTCGTCTTGATCAGTTCTATTCCGCCGTTCCTGGATCACTGCTAGGGAAAAGTTGGTATTTTGCGTACTGCACTGTGCAAACACTAAAACCCTTGCCTTAGCCTATTTGAATTCGATGATGGCAGTGTAAGTGGATAGACTTCTTCACACAAAGCGCACTTAATTGGGGGATTTGTGGCCAGGCTCAATGCTAGGAAGTCAATTCGCGAACGGCAACAACTTGAAGTTGGCCTCAGTTCAATGGAGCTTCCTACCATACCTACCATACGTTGATCTTTCGCTTGTGTTAACAGAAATATGACTGTTATTACGAATGTTACAGGCTTGCACCTGTAGTCGTAGGTTGGTCAATAGGGTCTCTGGACCTGCCGCACCGCCTGCATGTATGCATGGGGAGTACAAACGACGCGTCCGCGCACTCACTATCGTTCCGTCGTCGACACCCCCGCTGGTTAGTTGCTGTTCTTATTTACCTCATAACAAGTTTGTGGTTATTCTCTAGTTTTTCCTGAGTCATCGATTATTGTCCGATGGGGCTGTGCCCTACGATAAACAGCACCTACTACGTTTCGCTGTATCCGTGTGTGTATCTGTGAGTAATATATGTATACTGTTCAATGGCTCTCACTTGGAGTGCATCGAGGCCAAGGTGACATGGGTATGGTTCTTCCGAAATACAACACATCTATTCTTCTTCCTCATCGGCTGGGGGTGACATCTCTGAAGATGGTCTCTAGCCGTCTGATCTTGACTATGAACTTCAGTGCGGACTCATGTACTTTGGCTGGTTGAGGAGGTATTTGAGGTCGTGTGCGCGTGTTCCTATCTCGTTATTACTCGTCCTCTTTGTCTGCTTTCTTACTGTTTCTTTTAGTTTGAGCCGAGATGGCTATCGAGGTACTTAAGCACTTGAACTTGTAAGGGCATAGATGGAAAATACCACTTTCACACTTCATAGGTTCGGGAGGAATCGCCTGGTTTCCTGTTCACGGTTCAATGCGGAATATTGCAGCTGCAGCTCCGCACTAGCCTTGGGATTAGGCGCGATTTCCCCCACACAAACACATCTCTGCACGTTGATTCATGTCAATGCTGACAAGAAATGCGATTCGTCAGAGCTTGATCTTTCAGGTGAAAATGGCGGGTTAGCAGCTTTTGTGGTACACGATCCTGAAGGCCTCCAGGGCTTGAGAAACGTTAAATGGTTAACAACCTGATCCTGGTCAAAATGTGCATAGGAGAAAGGTAAAGGACCCAGGATAGTTGTAATCGCATGCATATACATGGCGTGGCATAACAAGAGTCAAGTGTGATACCTAGAGATATACAAGTTACCGCCCAGCGCCAGGGACGTTGCGCCTTTCCCGCCGGGGACGCTCTGGTTGCTGGATGACAGTCTGTACGATAGTTACAGGGATAGAGTCGAAGTTGAGTGCCTTGAGAAGTTCCTGGGCAAATTTCAGATATCAGCATAAAATTCTCTCCAAGAAACGAAAGCGGAGATAGCTTCAGGGGAAATCGTAATACTTACAGATGTGTCCTTGTCAATCTCCAAGCCTGTTGCGCTGGTATCAAGAGCAGACACCTCGGGCACGTAGTTATCCTTTCGCTCGCGCTCTTCTTCCTGGAGCTTGAACGAGATACCGCGGACAGGCCCGCGCTGGATACGCTTCATCAAGTGGGTGGTGAAGCCAGAAACCTTGTTCCGGAGGCGCTTGGAGGGGACCACAGCCTGCGGAGAAAGAATGAGAAGACACAAGCGGGCAGAGTGGACAGATACTAACAACTTCATCAATGATGCGCTTGTTGGTGTGGAAGTCGAGGGTCAGGCGGGGGTAGCTGTGCGTCATATGTCAGAATAGGTCACTGCTCCAGCTCAATCATTCATCATCTGTCTTGCCAGACTTCTCGTCCTCCATCCCTGAGACCCGAAAACCAGTCAACCGTTAGAGATTAGACTTACTATTTTTCGATGAGCACACGGGCAGCCCTCTTGGTGGTTTTGGTACGAACACGGCCCTAATCGCGGCCTCAAAAAATAATAACGTGTGTCTAACACAAACACGCACCATTTTGTCGGATTTTTATTGTCGAGGACGTTGACGGTGTCGATGCCTTAAGGCTAAGATCGCGTAGGCGAAGCTCTCGGTAACTTCCGCAGTGGCTGAAAGGTACTATACAGTCGCACAGCCACTGCTTCAGCCTTGCAATCAAATTGGCTCCAGTCCATAAGGTCAGTCATCCGGCACATCCTCAAGGCCAGCAAGGTGAGCCCGCCTTAAGGTCTACCTGCGACATGGTGGTGCTGTGTTCTGGACTTGTCCAGTGCCATGCCATGCTTTCTCGCAGCTCGTCTTGACTCGCGCTTTCCTTAGCACGACACTCAGACGAGCATAGGTACTCACATCGCGTTTGATAGTGTTACCCTTCCCATCCTGCTTCGATACTCGAAAATTCAAAATGGTCCGCGTATCTGTACTTGTGAGTGTTTAATTTGTTCTGGTATGGTGAGTCTGATCGTGATTTTGTATTAGAACGACTGCCTTGTAGGTTGACCGCATCTATGAAGGGAGACATGTTGATTTATCGGATTATTAGAACAACATTGTCAATGCTGAGCGCCGGGGAAAGCGCCAGGTTCTTATCAGGCCTTCGTCGAAGGTCATTGTGAAGTTCCTCTCTGTCATGCAGCGCCATGGTGGGTCTGCGTTTTCTGCTGATATTTCTCATTCATTGCTTTGTGCAATTCTCGGAGTTATAACTACGATTGCCGAGGCTTTACTTTCTACCCGGCCTTCGTTTTAATTCTCCGAAATATCAACCGTCTCTCAAAACCAAACAACGCTGATCGTCTCCGTCTCACGGATCGGGGTTCACTGTAGAGTCTACACCATTTTTCAACTTTACTCGTTCTTAGTCATATGGGCGCAGAATACTGACTTTGATGTGTTACCTCAGGCTATATCGGTGAATTCGAGATCATCGATGATCACCGCTCTGGCAAAATTGTGATCCAACTCAACGGCCGGCTCAATAAAACGGGTGTCATCTCACCACGTTTCAATGTCCAAGTTACCCAAATCGAGTCATGGGTTAACTTGCTCCTCCCTGCCCGTGGTTTCGGGAAAATCATCTTGGTACGCTGTCCTGAACTTGAGATTAGAACACAGGCTGACTTTTATGGTGATGACAGACGACTTCATCAGGAATTCTTGATCATGAGGAGGCTCGTCGCAAGAACGTTGGTGGGAAGCTTCTGGGATATGTCTACTAGAGTTGTATGCTATGTCGCCCCAAAAACTACGCCATGCATGCTATGCATGTTTCCTGAGCCCAGATAACTGTTTTTGTGTGATTTCCTGTATATATTGAGGATGAGCTGAGCATAACGTGGACAAATAGAGCGACATTTCGGTTGTTGGCGGTATACACTTCTACCATATATACGCGCCTTCGTTCTGTTCTCGTCAACAGGCATGACGCTTCCTGCAAACGACGCCTTCTCGTTAGGTCTCGCACACGACCAGCCCCGTCGCTCGAGCTCGCGAGCTCGCACTTCGTCGCTCCCACGTCGCTCCTCTTCCCCCAAAATATCTTTTTCTCCACCTTCTTCCACGTCGAGCAGCATCGTCTTCTCGTCACAGTCAGCAAATGGAATGCCTGCAAAGAGGGGACATAAACGCAAGGCATCTGCAAGAAATGGTTCCCAACAGCTGAAACAGAACGGAGAGGCGACGATAGAGGAACTTATAGAGGAGGTCGACGCGCGGATAGCACGCGAGCGCAAGCTGTCCCCCAACGGCTCACCTGATAAGCGCAAGACAGTAAAAAAAGAGATTGATTGGGAGATTCCTCGCAAGGTGTTGCATTCATCCATTGGTGTGTAAATCCTCCCCTCAAGGTTTCTTGCATATCTAGTCTGACGAACAGTTTTTGGCAGGTTTCTTTACAATATATCTATACACCTCCCAAGGCAACCCACAAAAAGTTGTTATTGCCTTGAGCTCTGCCCTTGCTATTCTTGTTCCAATAGATATTCTCCGCCTAAAGTACCCCCTCTTTGAACGCGCCTTCGAGAAATGTGTTGGGATCTTTATGCGCGATAGTGAAAAGGCAAGTGTGACAAACGCTAAGCATGCATTCTGGCCTCACGTACCGTCAGAAATCATCCAATGGGGTCATATGGTATATTCTCGGCGCCAACACCGCGCTAATCGCATTGCCTCTCGACATCGCAGTCGTCTCAATCCTTATGTTTGTGCCTTTCTCCTGTTTTGCCCTCCCCTATTCATCGTACTCCAACAGCCTTTCTTGGGCTGATACGGCCGCATCCACTTTCGGCCGTCTCTGGGGGCCACTCACGCCCCCGCTCCCTGCACGACTCCTTGGTCTCCCCCTTGCCTCTCGTAAAAGTCTGGCAGGCTTCATCGCAGCCTCACTCACAGGCGCTGCGGCCGCCGCCGGATTCTGGACGTGCCTCGGCCCGATGAGAGACAACTTGACGTGGTCCTGGGACGCTGGTGTATCGAGTGCGTTTAGCGGCGGGAGTGTGGAAGGTGGGAAGGTTTTCAGTGGGTGGGTAGGTCTTACTGTTGTGACTGTGTGTGCGGGTCTAGTTTCGGGTGTTGCTGAAGCACTTGGTGGGTGTCTTTATCCGTCGCCTCGTGTTGTTTGCTCATTTTGGGATGCAGATTTGGGCTCTGTGGACGATAATTTCAGTCTACCAATCATCGCTGGTGGCTGTCTATGGGGACTCTTCAAAGTCCTTGGCTGGCTAGGCGACATCTTTTTATGATTCCCATGTTCAAGTTCTCCGCTGTGATCTTCGCCTTCAGCTTCAATAATCGGATACTTCCAATTTAAGTGCTCCATACGTTCAATTCTCCAGTAGTGGATATTTTACCTGACATAGTGATGACGAGAGTGTGACACGACACGATCATGACGATGGATGATATATTAACCGATTTCATGCGTTTGTCTGTGCTGCTTATAATGTGCTGGTTAGTAGAAGTAGAGTACTATAGTCATTCATCCGTATACCAAATTCAAGCTCTTTTTGTGTCTCTGTCAGTGTCAGCTACATGTCAGACCAATCAGATCTTGTCCAGGGGAGCACAGTAACACCAGCCGCCAACATGCAAATGTCATTAGGAGCAGAACGAAGAGGTAAGTATGAATGTACCGTAACATCATGAAGCAATCCAAAGTGAAAAATGTGTTCAACCCAGCAACACCGAAAATAAAGCAACAAAACACAGTCGAGTCCGAAGCATTATGATCTCTACCCGCTGACGCGACCCGTATACCCAGCAGCACCGACATACACCCCCTCGGCTGTCATCACGGCCGCATGCCCGCCAGGGGTGATCATCGCGACATGCCCAGTTGGCGTGGCACTCGCTGTGAAACCTCCATGGGTGCGGTATAGTGATCCTGCGCTCGCATGTGTAGACCAGAAGCTGTCGTATGTCAACGGGCTGCTCCCGTTCCCGTTCCCAAACGGAGACTGGGAGTTGGTACTGGGCTGCGAATGAGATACCTGGGGGTTAGACTGATTTTGGAGTGATGTTGCGTGGTAGGATTGGGTGAAGGAATACTGGGGAAGGGGTTGGGGCATGAAGGGGTTGGGTTGGGGATGGGAGGACTGCCGATTGAGGGGCATGTAGGGGTTGTAAGGCTGAGATTGTGCGTGTGTTTGAATCAGGGTTGGTGTTTGGTTGTGTGATGGAGCCTGGGACTGAAGTTGAGGTTGGGACTGCATTTGCATCTGAGTGAACCTCACCATAGTTGCTGGGTCGCTGAAATCGAGGGGGCTGTACGGAGGGGCTACCGTCGCTGAATTTGGTGGTTCCTGGGAGGCAGTATCGGATTGCGTGCTGGGGTGAACAGGGGCGGGTGCAGGTTGAGACGGCTCCTGGGAGGGCGTCTTCTCGGGGAGGGTCTGCATAGTATGTAGGGGCAGAGTAACAGATTTTGAAGTGTTATTGGTGAACGGATTTTGCACGGGAGTCGGTGCTAATTCAACAGGGGAATCATGCGGGGATGTAAGACCTCGAGAATTATCAGTGGGAGATGCTTGGCTATTGACGACCTGCTGTGATATCTCGTCGACCGCCATGGGTGCGGGAGGTTCTGGGGCGGGTGCAGTGGGTGGCAGTGAATTCGTAGATAGCAGAGGGACTGTTTTTACAGGTACAACAGGACGCAGCCCGCGTACCTGCGAATGATGGAAATACAGGTTCTCGACCTCGTTCAAGTTTTGGCGTTGCTAATGAATCGACGGTCGGGCCACATCAACTAGCAAAAAATGATAAAAGAGCGTACCCATCCGTGCTCAACCTTGAGCTTTGCGTACTGCAGGCGCATCTGTAATTGTTTCGAGAGCTGGGATTATCGTGTGTTAGGGATATGCATGGAGCATGTCAGCCATCGGAAGGCATAGAAAACGTACGTGGTTTGCTTTTGCTCGCTCCAAGGTTTGCTTTCGTTTCTTTTGCTCTGCTTCGTTTGGCTGGGGAGATGCTATAGTGACCATGGTAAGGAAAGCTTGCAGGTAAGTTGGTTGCAGAGACTGGCAGAGTGAACTAAACCACAAAGATCTTAATAGTAGAGCTTCCTCATTTGGACTGCCGCCGGATTATCCTTTTCGAGTTCATCGTGAACGCTGCGGAAGATGATGAGCAGGCTTTGATGGACAAGTTTACTGCACTCGAACCAACGCGGCTTTATTCATCATCGACGTCGGCTACAAACAAGAGGGCAAGCAGGACAAAACCTATTTCTCGATGGATTGGCAAGCTACCTGCCGACATTCACTTACTGGTCCTTAACCACCTTCCCATCCCCGACATCTCTGCCTATGCTCGAGCGTCAAGGGCAACCGCTGGTTTATCTCGCGACGAGAAATTATGGGAACGACGATGGAATGATTTAGCTATTACTCGGAATGCCCTGGATGACACGTTAGACGACCTTGAATCCAAGCAAGAGCCAAAGGCTAACACTCATTCGCCTCCTACGATACCTGTGGATGATGATTTCGGAGAATTCACGTCTGCCCCGCGCACGCCATCTATTCCATCTCTCTCAGCTGCATTTACATCTTTTGCGTTCACAGACGCATCTCCAGGAAAGCAGACTTTCCGCGCCCGGTATACGCGCGCTCATTTAATTCTCAAACAATGCTTGGCCCCTCTACATCAGCCACCACATGCAGTCCTTTCCGCGCTCACACCACTCATAGGCACATCTTTGTTGTCCCAGGCTCGTTCTCTCCGCCTACTCAGCTTCTTTCTCTCCCCCCGCGTCCAATCCGTAAGACATTGGGACATTCTTCTCGCCGCTCTGAAGGCTGCTGTAGATCGCTTTGACGTATCACTTCTGACAGCATTTGATGCTGCTGATTCTCGTGGAGATGAAATGATGATGAGACAGGCTGCTCATGCCAGCTGGGAGGTTTGGCCTGGGTTTGGGGATTGGGAAATGGGCAAGGTATGGGCTGAGAAGCGAGAGATATTGTATGAGCAGGGTCGCTGGAATCCGCTAGCTAATTTTACGTGAGTAACTAACATGATCTGTATCTTTCGAGTGTTCAAAATAATGAGGTGCACAGAGACGAAAATACCCTTGACTTCACACCTATGGATGAATTCATGGCTAGTATTATACGCGCGCTGGAAGAACATGGCACGAGGGCTGTGTTTGTCTTTCCGCCAGCTGCTGGAGTCCTTATTGGGTTCGCAGAGCGCGTTGCTAACGAAGTTGTAAGTTTATGTCATATCCATTTCTCCACCATTTCACAACTATGGGTGTGTGCAGGTTGGTGAATACATAGCTCCGCTGCTGACACGTGCCAGAGAGATATCGAATGCTCTCTATCTCACTGCCGCGGCTGCCAGCTTCAGGGAATCATGGAGGATTGTGGACGTTCTCACTACCGTGTCTAGTAATTTCAGCGGCAAAGGTAAAGACAAGGCAGAAGATGTCGTGTAAGTGGTAAAATTCCTGGCATACTCGCTCTTCTACCTTACCTTAATATTGCTGCATTTTCCCGGAGTACCGTTGGAAGTATTGCTAACTACGCGAATCTGCAGATTTATGATGTTTGAGCCAAACATGGACGAATACCTTGATGAGGAAATAGAATCATTAAAACAAGCATTCGAGGTGATATGCAAAGAGTGGGACCGGTCGGTACGTGTCTCCCTTCCCACTCCCGACGGTCTTTTTCAACCCCGACCTTTTAACTTGCAGACATTAGCACTTGCATCACATAGTTCACCCACGCAAGCACACCAGACCCGCTTCCTTACTGCGCAGAATCCAGCTCTCATGAAACGCACCGTTCTAGCGTCATTCACTAACGTGCTCTTATTACCCGTAACCATAGTCCCGCGTACTGTTGGTGCGGGAGTGGTAGCTGTAGGGGGAGCTGTAGGGGGAGCTGTTGGTGCCGTCGGCACAGGGATGGTCCAAGGCATTGCGATGCTTAATCCACAGCGGTGGGTCGGTGGCACTGGATCGGTGAACAACGCAAAAGAGTACGCCAGCTTTGGGGGCGCCGAAGGAGAGGCCGCTATCTTTGAGATCGGTGCAGATGATGAAGAGGGAGGGGATGATGGTGTCGACGAAAGTTCGATGGCGCCATGTAAGTATTGGTTGTAATGTGGATTAGGAGACTCATCAGCCACAGCATCCACACGGGATACTACTTCGATTGCTAGCACGAGCACAGCTGCAGCTTACTCTGCACCATCTACATTTGGCACCTCTCAACCAAACGTAGCTTTATCTACATCTGCGACAAAACCAACACTGGCGCCAACAGAAAATCTCGATCTCTTGTTGTCCCTCGATGTTGCTCTCCAGTTAATTCACGCAGACCGCGATGCGCTCAAACGACTAGAGACATTTGCGTCGTACCCTGGCCAATATGGAATAAGGGTAAGAGAAACGATTGAAGAAGCATTCTGCGAGATGCTTGGGGTATTGTGTAACAGGCATCTAGAGAAAGGTTTCGGGATGTAAGTAACCTATTTTGCTTGTCCGCCACTCGCTTGTATGTGTGTCCTAAGGTAACCTTCCGCATTGGCAGAGCAACGGAACGGATGAATTCATACAAACCATCAGAACACGAAGAAACTGCCAGTGTAGCGCCGCTACTACAATTTTTTGAGCTCGTCCACGTCGGGGATACGATTCAAAGCATGGTACAAGTATTCTTTGACAAGGAGCTGGTATGTACATTTTGAAATCACGGCGTTTCTCCCGACTCTGCTACCTGTGTCAGGCTCCACACATCGACAAAACGGACTTCCTGAATGTGGTCGTGAGAGAAAAGAAACGCTTTGAAAACACGCTCGATGACTGTGTTGCTGCAGGGCTAAATGCTGGAACACAGGTGCTAATGAACCAGGTGTGTAGTTTTGTGCTTTCCCAATCTTTCTTGTTAAAACCACTGCTGCGTTAGGTTGAGCACATTATCCTGACACTGACAAAACCACGGGAATATTATCCCCCTGAAGACGCTCCTCTAGAATTGGGTCCCACTCCGGGCTGTACGGAAGCTATCCGGTGCCTGGATACGCATTGTAGGCTTCTGAAGGGCAGCACGAGCAAGGAGGTGCTTGAAGTGTTCTACCAAGAGGTCGGAATTCGGTTATTGGCGTCAGTATTTAAACGTCGAGACACTTGCTGTGGGAGGCTGATATTGGGCACAGTATACTGCAGAAGCATATCAAGCGTCAGATCATCTCTCTAAATGGCGGATTCCAGGTCATTGCCGACCTCAATGCTTATTACTCCTTCGTAGCTTCTCTCAAGGCCGGTTCATTTTTGCTGATTTCAGTAACATTGTGCCTGATCTCTTGTGAACAGGTGCCCAATATTACTGCGGATTTCTCGCATTTAAAAATGTTGGGACACGTCTTTGTTGTGGAAGACGCAAAGGATCTGGCACAGATCGTGAGAGATGTAACAAGATACGGTGGGGCGTATCGACCCGAGGTATGCTGTTTTCTACCGCTATAGCGGACCGATTCCGAATAACCACATTTTATCTAGGATATTTATGAGTTTATTCAACGACGCGCTGATTGGAAAAAGATTGAGAAGACGGTAGACAAGACGATGTATAACCTGAGCTTCAAGGAAGATTGTGTTGTTTGCTGAGGTCAGGGCCGGGTGTGTCATGACGCTACGTACCAACTGTGTTATTCATGTGTTCTGATGCCTTTCATTGCTCGATGGATCAGAACATGACGTCTTTGAAAATGATACTGCTGACAACTAAAATAACCTCGTCATTAAACGATAAAATTATTTTTCCCCGTCTGTGGGCCCTCTGGGCTAGCCTAATGTGCATATTCGGTGTGTAGTCTAAGGTGTCCTAATGCTTATTCACCAATATAGACCGACTCCCGGATCCCAAGCCTGGTCTTCAATGAACAACACCCTGTCACAACGCAATCATTTAAGTCTCGTTCTCTTCGCTAGAAAGATGTCAGACAATGTCACTGCTCCTACCAGAACTCGAACGTTTAAATTCTTATCGAAAGTCACTGGGCCCGTACGACACATTCATAATTACGGCTGGTGCTTAAGTAGGAAAGCATTTATGGAGGTAATTTGGTATGGAAGCGTTTACAAGGTTTCGAGGGTTTACGTAAGCAACCAATCGGATTTTTATCGGAAACTTTTTACATATAATTTATGGAAGCTTGAGCGCACTCGCTGCATTTTTCGGAGTCTATACATACATAGTAGTCGGCGGCATTTACATTGCATGATGTTGAAGTCCGTCAATAATTGCCTCAGCGCCTGACTTACAGTTACCTGCTCTGTGGTCATAACACGTTTGGTATAGCTCAGGACTTATTCTCGTAAAGACGAGTATATGGTGACCTGTTACCATTCCGAAGTAAATCGGCTCCCAATGGCGTGAGAAATGCAAGTCCCTGAACCCATCAATTACATGAAGGGCAAAGACCTCGACCACCGCTCGGTAAGTACATTTCCTGGTCATTCTTAAGTCGAAGTTTGCCGCCTTCGCGCATGCTGAGCTCTTCTGCGCCATTCTGCCGTGTTCGTGCCACACCATGACACCAACGCCCATCACCAAACTCCTCGACATCAACATCCCCGACTTCAGCTCCCACGGTACTACTTCTGACGCCGCCAACAGAAACAGCCGCCGCTCGCAGGTTTGGGCCTCCCAACCTCTCTGCGCCATTTCACTACCTACCCGCGGCATTTTTCCACGCACACCTTTTTTTTGGCTTCATCATCCTCCTGTCCCAGTCCTACTTATCACACAGGTTTGTCACCCTCTCATGCAAAACCTTGATATGTAGTGTAGTATCTCCTTCATGTATACATTTTGTTCTCTACATGTCGTGAAATTTTAATAATGAACCAACTTAAATCATGTCTTTGGTTTGCTGGGTGAGATAAGACTAATCATGTATGTAGACAAGTACTAGTAATAGTATACAGTGGTAATATGACAAGGGTAGAACTACGAGGCGAGGAGAAAAAAAATCCAGGATGCGGTCACGGTGGAAATCGATGACGAAACTTGAAGAATACGAAGGCGCCGGCAATGCCGGCGCCAAGCAGTGGTGAGCGGAGACAACGAGGATTGATGAGAGAAGACGGCGAGGGAGATGTTGACGTGCCGCCCGGTCTTGATGTGCTGACGGCTTTGAAAGGTTCAGAAAAAATTGCTAACCGGTGGCGACGGCATAGCTAGGCGTAGGAAGGGCGGGAGGGATTAATGGTCTCATGCAGGAAGCAGAGCGAAGGCGGCGTTCACGGGCACGAGCGTAAGAAGTCGGCAGAGGATGCTGCACGGTCGACGAGGTCAACGAGTAGGACGATGAAGACATGCAATTAGAATAATGAAGACAAGAAAAGATTCGTACCTTTCTCCGACACGGTTTGTGGGGTCCAACCTTTACTAAATAACGTCAGTCCAATGGTAACATGGTTTCTGAAAGATAGAGAGCCGAAGTATTTCGGAATGGTAACAGGTCACACATCACTCCGTAAAGACTTAACTTCCACCATGATGCCGTGAACGTTATAAAGGTATGAGCGTTGCGACAGCCTGCTAGTGACTAACAACTATTTCTGGCAGCGGCTTGCTCACTGGCACAGCACATTTCTCCTTCATCAACCACGATGTCGCCCAACTCCACGGATCCGATGTGGGGGCCGGGACTCATTGGTGAGCCTTCCGATGGCTCGCCTTCAATTCCTCTCAGCTGACTCTAAGCCTTGAAGGATTCATCATAGCTACAACGTATGGACTTGTACCATTCAGTTCTCTACTACTTCAAGTTGACCTACATGATTACAAAGGTTCTACGGGATAGCTTTCGGACAGTATATCTTCTACGTGCGATGGTTCCCGCAAGATTCAAGAAAGCTCAAATTATTTGTGAGCGCGACTATAATATGTCTATTAATTAAACCCTTGTCAATTGATATCCCTGATAACTAGATAATGATGGTCTTGTGGGTCTTTGCTGCGATCCTCGATCATGATCATGCACTGATACATCTCAATCTCTCTCAGTTGTTTCGAAACAATACACCAATACGCGATAGTAGGGATGTACTGGTCTATCCTGATTTCGTGTCGTCGTAGCACATCCCTCGAGTGCGCCGCTCAACTTCCGTGGTAAGTCGATTGAATTGTTCGAATCCCAAATTGGCTCATCGAGAGGATAGGCAGATGCTGGCGAGTTCTTTTTTCTTGATGTAGCGTAATGCCTATTGAACGCTGCCTACGAAGCTTGTTGTACTTCTGGGAGTAAGTCTTCCGTGTCTAATTTTATCGACTCTTGTTGACAAACCCCAAGTATTGGATCGCTTTCGCCGTTCAGTGGTACGTGGTTCCTGTGGCTGCCTTCCTGTAGAACGATGCCAAAATTGCTTCGGCTGTCGAAAGTTTTTATGCATACAGGGTGTGGATCAGTGAGTGCTCTAGGATCTACGAGAGTACTAAATGTCTCAATGAGTTCATTTAGTCACGGCACAAAATCGCTTGATCACAGGCATTGTTGTGAGATCCCATTTTTATCATTCCTGTGGCGGAGAGCTATAACACACCTTCAGTGTGCGCTCGCCACTCTAGCATTCGGTCAGCTCTTTCGATCTCATCCAAATTACCTCTAATTTCTGCGCACTTTCAGTGTGTGGCATGAGTTACGGTAATCCTTCATGTCCAATGTCCAATGTTCTGATTGTCGTCGTCTTCGTCTCTAGTCTTGAGCGGCACACTGTAAGACGTTATTGTTCATCAAGCTCGTACTATCTCTCATA
Organism: Suillus clintonianus; assembly: GCF_016758775.1. Lineage (NCBI taxonomy): Eukaryota > Fungi > Basidiomycota > Agaricomycetes > Boletales > Suillaceae > Suillus > Suillus clintonianus. The sequence continues at coordinate 54,428 of NW_024539280.1, read as the reverse complement.
TATCTTCCAAAGATTCTTCACGAGAAGGCTTGAAGATCTAATCCATACGAAGGTTCGGTCAGCGTTGACATAGTTTTGACCAGCAAAGAATTTATACTCGGGTTCAGTGGCCACAATTAGCGTCTGTCGCCAGTGCATTAGGTGATGCTGTCATTACATGGACGATCTGGTGGTTTTTGCGACCGGCGCGAACAGACAACGTTCGGTACGGGTCTTTCTGCTATACTTGTAATCTGACTCATGCACCTCACAAGGTCAAGGTCGAGGAGTTATCTCAACGAGTTGATGCGGGTTTTTATTCAAATGGGATTATTTTCCTTGTATGCGTGACATTCTATTCCTGTTGGGTAATTCACTTCATAAAGTTTTTCCCCCAGCCTTGTAGCGGCTACCATGTTTGTGATCGTAAGTCCTCTCTTTCATAGCAATCACGGAAAACAACAATCACGACTGTTTTCAGTATCAGTTCCAGGATGATGTTATTGGTCATTTCTATACCGCCGCGCCTGGAGCGGTGTTAGGAAAAAGTCAGTAATGCTATATGTTCCCTATGCACTGCGTAAACACTAAAGCCCTCGCCCACAGCCTATATGAACTCGATGATGGCGGTGTAAGCGAAACAGTCCTCTATATGAAGCTCACTAAACTGCTGGTCAGGCTCAATGCTAGGAAGTCCGTTCGCGAACGACTTGCTCGCAACGCAACGGAGCTTCCTACGATACCTACAATACATTGATTTTCTACTTCTGTTGATATTAGATATATGTTCTCTGTAATCCTCAGCCAGTATATGGGACCGTTCCATCTATCCTACCTCCTTGGTTTCAACCGTTAATCACAATGCGCGTCTTCTAACATCTAACATCATATGCCGCTCAGGCTTGCGAGCCACTTTCACGCCCTGGTGTGGTTCGTGGATGACAAGCATTCGTAGCAAGATCCATTACCTCGTTTGGAGGTGTACTTTCAGTTTCTGGCTACCGTGAGTGTTCACACTAGACTCCCACATCACAGAAGATATGTTTTATTTGTATCTCGAGGCTGCGGCGTAATACCTTCTACATAAAGCGATCCGACTTGGAACTACACGCAAGTATGAATGAAAGCAATCATCTGCTCAAGCGATACGTCTTCTTGACGGCACATGTAGCCATGTTGAATGCCGAGATTACCTTCGTACTAGAAAGTTTCGAAGACGTGGTTCGCAACATCGTCGTCAGGCGTCTGCTCCTCCCTGACGGCTGTAAGATACGTCAACAAGAACACAAACTAAGCTTGCGGTGCGCCTAGGTATTGCATCGCAAAGCTTCGAGTGGATCTGTCTGTGTGGCTGTTTCTCCAGAAAGAGTATGTAGTGAACATGATGTTCAAGGGAGCGAGTTTGGGCTCATTGTCAACAGCTACGAGTATTTTGCCTTGCCCTGCGCCCGGGTTAGCTTTGTCAGATATCCGCGAAGGACGGAGTTGCATCATCTGTCGAGCTTTGTTCAAAGCCGGAAGCGTCTGCATGGAAAAACAGGTGTGGGTGTCCTTCAAGCATGGTTCCTGCCCAGGGCCATCCGTCTTTGCTCAAAAGGGGTGAGCTGCTTGGAGAGGGATGGATGTAAACGCTGCAGTCGAACACGGCCAGACTCTAGAAGGGGCGTTTCACAGCCCTCGAGACAGAGAGGCAGGCGCTCGTGGTAGTAGTGCGGGGCAGATTCGCGGATATTGGAGATTCCTTGTGGTGGTGCCAGTGCAGCGCTGATGTGACGTTATATAGTGATAATGCATTATCGCGGTGACCCAGTGGACGCATTGTGAAAGCGTCGCGGCATAGAGAGATGGTGGGGCCTAATTATTTCGAATATGCCCTTGAAGATGAGCCTACGCGAGGTTGGTGAGAGCGCACTCAAGACGGTCGACCGAACACTGGTCCAGAACCAGTCGATCATGCAAACCATGGCATTTCAAGTTTTCCAATGAATCTGCCGTGCCCTGAGCTGCAATGATAATGCATACAACGCATCTGGTGAGCTAAACTCAAGATCAATCCTCGACCCACCCTAACAAGTCTTTGTAGAAAGCTTTACAAGATCACTGTATCGCCCACGAAACAGAGCTGGTGGACCCTAGGACTTGCACAGCTAATTTCCAGCGTCTCTTCGAATTGACAGTGGTGAATGCCTGTGGCAATACGGAAGGAGGGTACTTTGTCATTTTTTGCGCTGATAACTATAGATCGAGTGTGAAGATCGCGGATTCAACACACGTACATGGTCAAATGGAGTGGCTCACCTTAAAGTCTGACAGACCGGTCACAAACGGAGGACGGGGGCAAAATGAGTCTTGGGTCTTCACTAATATCAATATTAATGTTTGTTGTTGCTTGAACTCTATGTAACTGGGCTAAAGAATTCAAGCAACAACAATATTGTTACGGTTCTACAATTTTGTGACGCTGAGCGTAACAAACAAACCTAACGACCACAACCATCTTCCTCTCATAGATGAACTAATGCAGGGCCATGCTTTGCTTGATAGAAGTGTAACAAACGTTGAGACTGCCCTTCTTCCGGCCCAAGTTGGTTTAGGTTGTCATGGTGCACATGTTTGAAAAAACTTCTCAGGCTGAGCACAACCAAACGTTCAAGCACCGCGCGCGTTCTAAATCTAAAGGTGAACGAATCTACGATGTTTCCGGTCACTGACAGATCTTTTCCTTACGTTTCATCCTAGAGCTTGCGTGCGCAAGAAGCAGTTGAATACAAACATTCTTCTGCGTAATCGCTAGTATTCGTGAACTTCTCAGAAAGCTCACCAGAGGGTGGCCTGGGCGCGACATCTTCTTAGTTCTACTAGTACTTAACTGACTTGGTGTGTGATTAACATTCGCGGTGAATGTCGACCGGCCCGGTCGTTCGAATAGTAACACCGCGTATGCATTGATGGCCGTCTTCTTGGTTCTATGCAATCGACTGACTGCCAGTGGGTGCGTCAATGCTCGCGATGAATATGGATAGACCTAATCGAAATCGTTTGAATAGTAACACCGCACGTGCATTAACACCGGAAGCATGTTTCAATGTTGCTCACATCCAGTACAACACATATATGGACGACTGACTACTAGTATTTTCCTTCTAGCTTACTCCCAATCTCACGAGACTGTCCAAGGTAGTGCAAAACCTTGCAAGCCGATGCCCCCCGCTCAGCTCCTCCAAGTTCCAGATTCAACTATAATTTTGACCTAGATCAGAAGCCCCGCCCACAAGAGCGACCAGGGTGGATTTGCGCGACGGCCAAATGTATGAAGAAGGCAGGCGACTGAGTGTCATATGCATCGACGGTTGACTGCAGTGTAATCGACCTTGCATTCTTTACAAAACTCCAGCTGGAAAGACGGTGGCACGGTACAGCAAACAGCCGTTACAACCCTCACCGCGCGGTAGCTACCTCAAAATTTCGAAAACATCGAGCCTGACTGGTATCAACCCGAATTCTAAGGCCCCGATGGAGAAGGGACTTCCCAGAGGCCCACACAATCAGCGCGTCCCTCAAAAAAATCGAATGGCTTCGGGTATATACCATTTTGCCGTTTTGCGGAAACTTCGGTACAATATCGATAAGCAGCAAAGAACGAAATCAGTGACGCCCGCAGTCCAAGGCCCAAGCGCCAGGGCGTGAAATCGAGCGCCGAGCGGTGATAACTTGTCAAGAGTACCGAGGTCGAGACCGCATTTGCGCCACTCAAATTGGCTCGCCAAGACGCAGGTGCGACACGCGCATCACGGGCGCTGCTACGTCAAATCGCGACGCAAGGTCCCGGTCGTCCAGCGATAATTAAAACATGGACACCGTCCTGGGCCTGATTTCTATAATTCAATCGGCCGCGAAATCCGTTAAATTTCTCGGACTAACAGGCTATGCTATGAATGATGATCATTTTTTCCTCGAGCGAAGGCAGGATCAATAATCAATCAAATCCGATTGTTTGAGCGTCGGACCGCAAGCCAAAGGATCTCAAGCGCTCAGTAACAGTCACATGCCAAAGAAAGAAGGCTTCCTTTGATAGATAAGTAGGTACGTCTAGTCTAGGACACTCATTCCAAGCGCCCATTTCAAGAACCGAGATTATCAGGTGTACATGGTATCAGATCCATCACTTGAATCTGCGGAAATGAAAAGCTCTATCGCCTTGAACTATGAAAGGTCCAGAACTCGAGGTCGAAGGGCGACTCACGGAACGGCGGCTGATAATTGTGTGTACAGTGAATTCGAGTTTCGGGGGGGATTTAGCCGTGTCCGGTCAGTCATCAATGACATAATGCTTTGTAGAAAAATGTTTGATTAGGACTGCTATGCACATCGCCGCGAATAGTGGTGAGAATTGCTCCTCACGCCAAGAATAGAGTTGCTCTACATGATGACCATCCCTGACAGTGTCGGTTGGGAGAGCTGTGCTCAAATATTGTCACGACTTTGACAGTGATGGGACACAGGGAGGAATCCGACGTCAGTCACACGATCACTCCTGCGACTTCACACCGTCGAACGGGCGCGGGCGCCTACATATGGCTACTTACCGAGCGGGTCGGCTGATAATTAAGCCTGGAGTGGATGAAGTATAGAGCAATGTAGGGGCGAACTACTGATGAGAAGGACAAGTGTTGGGTCCTGCGAGTCGGACCTGATTGAGCGCAGCAATGGTGGACCTGTGTTGTCATAGTCAATGACATACATAGTCTTGGAGAAGCGAGACGTGGGAACGGACATTGGGTTTCATGACATTGTAAAAGGGACGAAGGTGAGCCAATGATTATGTTGGACTGAGGTGATTGGTGACATTGTGTTGGAGCGTAGTGAACTTTAAAAACGGACCTTGAAGCATATTGATTGCGTGGCCAATGAGCAATGAAGAATGGAACGTAATGAGAGGAAATGATAAGCTGGAGTAGAGTGGATTATGGGAGGCTTAAGCGGATATGGGATTTTAATGATGGGTGTCGAAGGGCGCCTGGCGATGTGTTACAAGAGTGGTGGTCGGAGGGAGGATATTACGACAAGTATAAGGTTCCGCGGAAAGAAAAGGCGAGGAATGTAAGTTGCTAAGAGACGAGGAACGGGGTGGACGACAAGGTGGGGCCTATGAGAATGAACAGCATGGATGATCGTCAGGGAGTCACACATAAGGAGAGTAGGAAAGAGAACAAAAGGAACGGCGGATATAGAAGAGAGGTCGATATGAAAGACGGTGGAGATCAAACGGATATGATAGACACGAGGCCCAAAATCAGGGTAACCTACTAGGTATTGGCTCAAAGATGACCATCGTTTAGGGTAGCCTAGGTCGAGGAGTGCTCTCGGAGTATGCTGGCAGTAATACTGTCAATGTCATGCCAGTGGATGCACGGAACATTGACCGTGAGCTGTCACAGTCAATGTCACTGTTCAATTCTAAATTTGGAATTGATGGTTGATCGTGGGAAAGTAGTTGGGAATTTCCCTTTCAGTGAAACGAAAAGTGAGCGCCAAGCTCAAGCTTGGGCAGCTGCTTCATTCTGTCCGTCGACCTCGACGACGACTACGACGACGGTGGCAGCGACGGCGGCGGCGATGGCGACTACCACAGCTCGGGTTTCTAATGAACATCGTATGATAAGTAAACATACCCCAGTTCCATTCTTACTCGAAGCATTCCCCGTCCCTCCATCGCACATTCCCCCGTCACCCGCTGTCTCCCCAGTCTCTCCCTCTAACCCACCACCTTCACTACCACCGACTGCTCCACTTCCACCTGTTCCCGGTCCTTCTCCTCTCAGTGAATGCGACACCATCCTTTTCATTCAAAACGCCCGCCGACCCTCTTCCAACCTTTCAATCCGTTCCATCCGCTCTGTCTCTTCTTCCAGTTCAGATCCACACTCTCCTATTACAAGAACCAGGACTAGAAACGGAAGCCTCTCCAGTTTACGCTCTTTCCATAGCGCTACAGGCACACTCGTCAGGAACCCTTCCTATGATCTAGCCCAAACAATCTCAGAAGAAGGTCCCTACAATGTTCACCCTCAACTAGAACCCGCCCCACTACTCAGCGCCAGCACTACCCTACGCGATATTCCAGATGTACTCAAACCTTCTTTTACTCCCGACGACAATTTCAAGTCTGATCAAGACACCCTCGCCTCATTCCCTTCTCCGCCCTCAACCATCAAACTCAAAACTCCACGCAAATTAAGTCGCGCCTCAGAACTAGCCATTTCTTTTCCTACAACCGATAGACCACGCTCAACAAGTCCAGACGTATCAGCCATTATCCAAGCCACCCCTCGTCCACGCTCACGTCCTCGTTCACGCGTTTCAAGCCACTCCCGCCCCCGTGCTCCAAACGTTACTGACACCAAGTCACGTTCCAGGGCAAACAGCCTTAATGGGTATAGATCCTCAGGGTCCTCAAAACACTTGCCCCAACCTCGCCAGTTAGAGGTTGAAGTCGAAGATGAAGATGCTCGCGACTCCGATTCAAGTATCGATCTACATACCCCTTTGCCGTGAGTTCTTCTCATCCGTTTTGTTCGTGTTCGATTTTTCCGAGCCTGCTCTTCTTCGTTTCCGTGTTGTGCGGGACTTTGACCCCAGTGTCATCTCGTAATGGGAATGAATGATGCGCGCCCATCTAAACTATCTAAACTATGCGCTCACTCACTTTTCAGACACCTCATGCTTCGACACGGCCTCCTCTCTCCCCACTCAAAGCTCCTTCCAACATCACCTCCAGACCCAAGTCGTCTCTCCATCGCGTCCAACTTTTCCCAAGCTTCCCTTCAATCCAATTTCAGCACGTTCTCAAACCAATCGGACGTGTCCTTGGTCACGAATAGTTCGACTGGGAGCAAGCATCCCAAGGATTCGAGGGACACGCCTAGCAGACGCGTGAGACATCGTGATGGGAGGTTGTTGAGAGGAGGTATTGGCCTCACGACTGGTCTGGGATGGAGTGATAGGTGAGTGGTGGGGCTCACTTACTCGTGTTCTCTGGCATCGTTTTTTCTTGGGCGTTGTTTTGGGAATGGTGGCTTTTGTCTTGGGGGGAGTGGATACGAGTGTGTGATTCTCATCGCGCTTTTATCCCCTCACATGTGTTCGCTTCTGTCTGTGATGAGTCGCTTCCGTTGTGCCAAGAACGGCGGTTTGCGCGGAGACCTTAGTGGCCGTCTTCTCTGTCCCTGGGCGGTGACAGCGCCCGCCCAGGATCAAGGGTATTAGCACATCTTTGCATATTTACCATCACCGCTCGCGTTGACGATCCCCTTCGGGCCTTGCGCCGAGTTCTCGCTTCTCTTACACTTTTCAAACGCCGATACTTACCTCCCCTACAGCGAAGACGAAGACGCTCCCTCCCCACTCACCCGCCGTCTCTCAGCGCTCAACCTCTCCCGACGTTCATCCGCCGCTTCCATCTCCACCTCCCACTCCTACTCTTCCCTCCGCTCCCCTCACCCTCTCTCACGGAGCATCTCCCACTCTATCCTTCGCGAAGAAGAGGACGAAGATGACGTAGACGATTTCGGACGCGTCGTACGCACCGCACGGACGGACTACGGCCATGTCATACGAGACGGACCATTCTCCAAAAGCCTACCGCTCAGCGGAAGCAGAACCCAACCTCTCAACTTGCGATCATCCAAACCACGCCCCCACAAACCCAAAGACGATGCACGAGTCCCATTAGAAGACGAATTGGGATTAGGGATGGATGGAGTGACGCCCACGCGCGCAGAGTTCCGTGATAGCGCAGGGTCGAGCTCCAGTGGGCTCGGGACAGGTACTGGTACCGGTAACGGTTCGAGCACCGCTTCTACTTCTTCCCTATCTCTTCCCTTCCCTGCGACGCCTCAGAGCCCCATGACGTTTTCGTCTACGAGTCCAAACGCGCTCTCGCCCACTCTCTCCAGCATGGGTTCGAACCATACAACACTGACACTCCCCCCATCCCGCTCATCGACGCCATCATCATGCAACATCGATAAATCGCTACCTCCGCTCCCGCTTACGCCTAAAAAGTACCCACCTTCGCTTTCTCGTTTGCGGTCCTATTCGAGCGTGTCGAGTATTGGGTCTGTGGAGTTGGGGTCTGGTGGTGATGAGGGCTTGGGAATGGGGACGCCACGGCCCTCCCTGGGTGGCGTACCGAGGCCTTCATTAGGTAGTGTCCCCAGACCTTCACTAGGTGGTGTTCCCAGACCTTCATTAGGTGGCGTCCCAAGACCTTCATTAGGTGTCCCGCGACCGTCCCTCAGCGGCACTCCCCGACCATCCCTGGGCGGTGTCCCCCGACCGTCCCTAAGCACCCCCCGGCCCTCGATGAGCTCTCACCCATCTGCGTCCAATACCTCGTTGTCCACGCCTAATCCGTCTGTGTCTAGTCTCGCAGCGCAGAACGGCCATGGGGGTGTGTCTTCTGTGCCTTTTGTTAGTACGACGGAGAGCGACTTGATGAGCCCAAGAGACTTTACAAACCCAAGAGATATCACCAGCATCACGATCCCAAGAGACATCACAAGCTCGAGAGAAAGTGGCCTCACAAGCCCAAGGGAAAGCGGCCCCCAAAGTCCCCTCCCCCGCCCGCTCAAACTCCTCCAACCAGGTGAACAGCCCCCGCGTCCAGGGGGAGTACTAATGTACAACCGGAACGTTCATGATCAGCTCAAGCGTACACAAACGCATTCACAGTCACAGCCTCAGTCTCCTGTGACGCAGACTCTGCCTATGACTCCTGTGATGCGGACGCTTGTGATGCCTGGGAGTGTTGGGATGGGGAGCAAGGGGATGGGGAATGGGGGAAATGGGGATAGGCCAAAGTCACGGACGGGGACGGGGATGGTGTATCGCTCATCCTCGGGTCCTGTGGGGAGTAGGATGAGAGTGCCGAGTGCGGTTAGGCCTAGTGGGGTTGGTGTTGCGTTATGAGTTGGGGTGCGTGGTGAGTGTGGTTGCTCCTTTTGTAAGGGAGGTCGCGACATTAACGGGCGTTTCAGGGTGCCAGAGTTGGGGTGATGTGGACATTTTGGTGGAGGCGATGTGGTGGGTGCTGTGATTTATCATGGACAACCATCAGGATAAGGATCAGTCTCCAGGTGTTCTGGTCAATGGCGGCCGTGTGCATCAGATTGTGATCCAATGTCGGGTATTGGATGGACGGTTCTGGCCTAGTGCAAATGGTGCCTGAGACTCTCGCTCGCTCTGAGGAACATTCTACTACCCCGCGGGCATTGTGGCGCTGCATTCTTCACGTCCTCCACATCCTCCTCGACGAACGAATCACCCCATCTATACGTTTGGAGCATCAATAACGTCAGTGTACACCACATTCAGTTACTGCGGATTTCATATATCGGATGGACCTGGAGCTTTCAAATAATTCTCATCATGGCCTGGCGCTTTATCTCTTCTTCTCGTTATGGGCGTGGAACGGAATTGCTCTCTATCTCTTTATCATGGGCCTAGAACGCATATGGAACCTGGAATTTGGATTTGGATCTATCGCGCTTTTATCTTATGTAGGACCGTGCCTGTTTACCTCTCACTGTGGGCGCCCGCATGCACATGCATATTACCTGGGTATTTTCCCAAGATACGTACTGCGAGCATTTTATCTGTCTTGGCATCACATATCTCTGACATCACCACGCGCTCCCACTCTCTATCCATTCCCCTGGCCTATCCATCTGCCAGACCGATAGCTATAGAGTACCGCTGTCACATACCTTGTTTGATTACTGTTCTCTTGTTTTATATTTGGACTTTTTTTGTTTTGTTTTATACTTGGAAGGAAGGTTGCATATTGTACATATACATATACTGGATGGTTTTTTTTTTCGTTGCACATACATGGATTGGAATTGGAATTTGTACACCATTGGATTTGGGTTGGAATCTGGACAGGTTGAGCGTCGATGCTGGTGAATGTTCGCGCAAAGCAAGTAGTCAACAGGCCCGCCAGCGGCCAGTACCAGTGACATCGTGACCCTCTTGAACAACCAGAGGAGGTTCAAAGACGTGCCGAAGGTCATCCGTACATGCTGACGAAGACGGAGGTGATGCACAGTCTCTTACCAAAGTCACTAATTGTCTCAATTATCGACGCGGCTAGCGGAAGAATCTCCCTTTGATTAGTCCACAACCGTGACATTGCTGGATCGTCGATGAGTCCCCTCGAATGACCTCCTCGCCTCGGTTGTTGGTGACGAACTCGCTTGATGAAAGGGGTTGCTCTTGAATTGGTGTGATGACTATGACGATTTTAGGCCCTGGAGCTGACTTCCGGCTTATTAATTGCCCCCACATAAAAATGATAAAGCTTTGTAAAACAGCTTACCTGGCCTTAAATTCTATTCATCAAAATCGTAGTTGGAGGAAGCTTAAGGTTTATTTAGCCCGAATAAGTTGGATGTAAACTGATCTACGTTTGATGTACACCTGCGGCGTCTGACACAGCTTGGTCATATTTGGGACCATCCAGGTGTTCAAGCGATGCAAAGGGCATATTCGAATTCGCGTATGCATAAACTTATGAGGTTATCATAGCGATCATCATTATGCACGACAACACAACGGCGTCGGATTGTTCCAATGGTACAATGGCAAAAACGCGTCAACATAGCATGACGGGGTGGACGCAATAGACACCGAACCGCCGGTTGTTCGTGTAGATGTATTAGCCGAGCAATTGTGTCCTTGGGTCCTAGGTTTGTTCAACCTCGACAAAGGGAGATTAATGGAAAACGCGCCGCATTGACAAGCCAATCTTCCGGTGCACTGTCAGGAGCTGTCAGGTCGCCAGATTAGGGACTTATATAATCCGACGTCCGCGGATGAGTGTCGCTGCCTGGTGGTTGCAATTTAAAACACTGGCAAACATATTAATGTAAGCAGACTGACTGTCCTGACCATTAACGCGTTCAAGCACGTTCGTTTACTGTGTGGACGAGCCAGAAACGGGCATCAAGTGCCGCCTGCAAGTTATGATCCTGATATGGTCGTGTCTCGTAATTCAGCTATTCCTCGATGAGCCTCAGAGGACTGCCATATGTCCGTTCTTCCAGCGTCCGATCACGCTTCGCCACCAGAAAGCTGTACTTCCTTTACTCCGAGTCGCGCATTCTGTAGAGGATATTCCGATCTAGTCGTTTGGTCCTTGGAGTTCGCTTACTTTCCTTATTGGTCGACTTGCAAAGATTCTGCAAGCATCGCAGCTGTTGTTGGTATAGACTCTAGTTTGGTGGAGTTGAACGTGATACGGTACTGCGTATTCGATGCACTCGTTTATGAACTCGTTCCATACACGTCATCAACTGTGAGTTTGCTCGTGGCACACTCTTATCCCTCACTGAGGTTCAGTCTATTTCACATGAAATTCAGGCTATCATACGATTGGGCAATATTTCATTAACGTGGCAAGATATATGTTGACGCAGGAACCCGTCTTCATCTGTGCATTCACGACGCCACCCAGGCTGAGATAAATTCGGTGTAACTCGCGCCCTACACTTGGGGTGGAGGTGTTCTTATTCGTAATAGAATGTATTAGTTCGCCTCCTTTCGACGTCGACAGCATGCAGCTCGGAAGCAGCCGAACGCTCGATTTTCAACGATTTGAATGTTGGACCTCTTTTATCATGTGGCGGCGCTCGCAGTTGTGAAGTCCAGTCATGGGCTGTGTACAATGTTACCTGGGATCCAGCTCACTGCGTTTTATGGCACCTGCCAAAGGAAAGGTGTAACTTCCTGTGGATGCCGTTATTTTGTTTTATCGTTCAATGCGCCGGTGCCGACATGTACCAAGGCGATTGTTCGCGAGACGCTTCTGGTGCGTACGATTTCTGGAATTGGACTGCCATAACACTAGGTTTGAGCGCAGTTCTGGTGTTGTGCAGGGATGTCCGACATCCTCGCTGTTTGACACTTTCAGTCAGGTGTTTTACGTAGGTTATAGGCTACATGTGCTCCATAGGCTGGCGGCCTTACTATGTTTGCAGTGTGTGAAAGGGCATTTCTAAATATGGATAAATGTCAACTCAACACTCTTTGATTTCCGTTGTGTATCGGCATTCGGGAAATACTTGTGACAGAGGGGTTTCAACGCGTCCATCCGGCTTGATGCGTTCATACGTACAGCTTGGTCCATCGGGTATTAGTCTAACTGGTACGTTCCATATATAAAATACAACCACGTCCTAAAAATTGTTCCCACTGCATTCACCATGACCCGCGATCATGATCCTCATGAACAGCCTCAACTCCTCTCTCCCGACCACCCTAAGGGCACAACTTCCAATGAACCAGAGTCTCGTAATTCAATGTTAACCATGGTCGAGGACGATGACTTTAACTTTGAGAAACATCTCAAAGACATCCTCAAGCGGTACGTTCACCAACCTTTTATTTACCTCTGCTTGTTACTCACACTCAATTATAGATGTAGTGAGGAAGAAATAAAGTGTCGTCAGCTCGGCGTCGTCTTCAATGACCTCCGTGTCGTTGGCACTGGTGCAAGATCCTCTTTGCAACCCACCATGGGCTCCTTATGTAGTCCTGCCTCCATCTGGCGCACAATTAGTGCTGCTCGTCATCCACCAGTACGCGATATATTGTCAGGCTTCGAAGGTGTCGTTGCACCAGGCGAAATGCTACGTGAGCATTTCCAAATATCACACCATTGTACTCCATGAAACCTTATTATTTCAGTCGTCCTTGGCAAACCGGGTTCAGGTTGTAGCACCTTCCTCAAGACCCTCGCTAACCAGCGCGGGGAATACCATGCTGTAGAAGGAGACGTCTCATATGATTCATTTACCCCTCACGACATCAGCACCCATTACCGCGGAGACGTTATTTATTGCCCAGAGGACGACATTCATTTCCCTACCTTGACAGTCGAGGAGACCTTATCTTTTGCCATCAAAACTCGCACCCCCCATACCCGTTTCGCTAATCAGTCAAGGAAGCAATTTAATGCTGAATTTTTGGACGTTCTCTTGAAAATTTTTGGTCTTCGTCACGCTCGGAATACTGTCGTCGGAAATGCCGCGATCCGCGGCGTTTCCGGTGGGGAGAAGAAACGTGTTTCCATTGCAGAAGCATTGTCTTGCAGAAGTATGATAGGCGCATGGGACAAGTGAGCTTCCGCTGTGATCTCTTGTAATGGTCTTAACTCAGCACCCGCATCTAGCTCCACCCGTGGCCTAGATGCCTCTACTGCGCTCGAGTTCGTTCAAGCTCTGCGCTTAGGCACAGACATCGCACGTCTGACAACAATCGTCTCCATTTACCAAGCCGGAGAGCAGTTGTATGAGCTTTTCGACAAGGTATGTGTCATTGCCGAAGGCAGAATGGCCTATTTTGGCCCGGCCAAAGACGCCCGTCAATACTTTATCGATATGGGATACGAACCCCATAATAGGCAGACTACGGCAGACTTCCTCGTTGGTGGTACGTTCTGTCCTTCAGCCTTATGTCATCTCCCGCTTATGTCCCTGATCATCAGTCACGGAGCAAATTAGCCGCAAGATTAGGACAGGCTTCGAAGGCATAGTGCCCAGAACGGCCGACGAATTGGCTGCACATTTCCGGGCGTCTCAACTTGGCCATCTGAATCGTCAGGCTATTGACGAATATCGGGCGCTTCATGTTGGCAAGGATGACCGCAAAGCTGCATACCGCCTGAGCGCAATTATGGAGCATGCTGATCATGCGCCCAAGAGCAACTCCTATACCATATCTATTCCTATGCAGGTTAGGGCTGTGATGGTTCGCCGCGTCCAAATTATCAAGGGCGATTTGACTGCGCAGGTGGTACAACTATGGTTAGTTAGTTTTGATACGACGTTCGCGGCATGACGTTCTGACTCCACTTCATCAATCAGTTCCCAGATGTTCCAAGGCATCATCATGGGCTGGGTCTTTGTACAATTGCCTGATGCAACTTCGGGTTTTTACTCCCGAGGAGGTGTCTTGTTCTTGTGAGTGTCTTGTTCGACAATGCGAAGGCATGGTCTGACATTATGTAGCGCTCTCTTCTTTGGCTCAGTATCTGCGATGGCAGAAATCCCCGACCTGTTCGCCCAGCGCCCTATCGTATTACGTCACCATAAAGCAGCGATGTACTACCCCTTCATCGAGGCTCTTGCTCACACAGTGGTGGACATCCCAATCTCATTCATCATTCAAATCGTTTTCTGTGTCATTCTTTACTTCATGGTCGGCCTTCAAAAATCCGCATCCCAGTTCTTGTGAGTGCATGTCGTGTATCTGAAATGCCATTGACTGACATTTGGTCTACAGTGTGTTTTTCTTGTTACTCTACACCATGACCATTGCAATGAAGGCGTTCTTCAGGTTGCTCGCGGCCAGTTTTAAGGCTGAGTCTGGTGCAACGTCCATGGCTGGTATCGCCGTACTACTTCTTTCCCTGTTCACCGGTTACACTATTCCCCGCTTAAGTATCCCAGGCGCCCTCAGATGGATAACATATCTTAACGTGAGTGTGCCTTTTCTCTGTTCATGATCTGAGCTAAACCGCCCGATGTAGCCTCTTCGTTATGGCTTCGAGGCCATCCTGACAAACGAGTTCTACACATTGAACGCTACTTGCACTACGCTTATTCCCCAAGGTCCAGGATACGAGAATGTTTCTTTGGCGAACCAAGTTTGCACGACTGTAGGATCACTGCCTGGTGTGACAACCGTAGACGGCAACAGATATGTAAATATGTCATATGGCTTCTCGTATAGTGATCTCTGGAAAGTAAGTTGATCATCCAATCACAATATTCCTCGCTGATGATCTGATATTATCCAGAACTTCGGTATCATCGTTGCATTTGGCATTGGCTTCTTGGCAGCCTTGTTTATTGCTGCGGAGTACAACACGGGCTCCACCTTTGATACAGCGGTGACTCTCTTCAAGCAAGGGACGCGTACGATGGATCCCATTGATACCACGGAAGATGAAGAGAAATCCAGTGGGCAATCTAACCATCCACCTTCCTTGGCCGATGATGCCGCGCGCACTGCGAGCCCACCTGCAGCCAATAGTCTCCTCGAAAGGCCCGCAACCAATGATGTATTCACCTGGCAGCACATTCAATACGTCGTACCAGTATCTGGCGGAGAACGGCGCTTGCTCGACGATGTCTCTGGATATGTTGCGCCTGGCAAATTGACGTCTCTCATGGGTGAATCCGGCGCCGGAAAGGTTCGTCGCATATTTGTTTTCAGGGCTCTTTGTTCAACTTTCTATCAGACGACATTGCTCAATGTTTTGGCTCAACGGGTCGATGTCGGAGTTGTTGGGGGAGAACGGTTTGTCAACGGGCAGCCCCTTCCCGCAGACTTCCAGGCTCAGACGTGCGTGAACGTGCTTCTTGTCAAGATCTCTCGCTGATGTTCCTTGTAGAGGCTATTGTCAACAAATGGACACTCACCTGCCGGAAACGACTGTTCGCGAGGCTCTTTTGTTCTCAGCTCGTCTACGACAACCCGAGTCCGTCTCTTCTGCGGAACTCGAATCATAGTATGTTCTCATCTCTCCACCGCAAGGCCCACGACTGAGACTTGTGGATAGCGTGGACAAGTGTCTTGTGATGTGTGGCCTCGAGAATTTTGCTGACGCTATCGTTGGATCACTGGGTGTTGAGCACCGCAAGCGTACTACCATTGCGGTTGAGCTCGCGGCAAAGGTAAATCCTTTGGAGCCACATTTCTGATGCTGTGCTGACAGTTTTAAAGCCCAAGCTGCTTTTATTCCTTGACGAGCCAACGTCCGGCCTCGATTCCCAGTCCGCCTGGGCCATCATGACATTCCTTCGTGAACTGGCAGACAATGGACAGGCTATTCTTTGCACGTGAGTATATGCCAGATCTTGGGGATTATAACGTGACGCATAATGGTTGTACCCAGAATCCACCAACCCTCTGCCGAGCTCTTCCAGGTGTTTGACAGGCTACTACTTCTTCGCAAGGGTGGTCAGACCGTTTACTTTGGTGACATTGGCGATAAATCCTCGACTTTGTTGGAGTACTTTGAGCGCAACGGAGCACCTCACTGTGATGAGAATGCTAATCCGTAAGTCGCTTCGTTTACATCACTGAAATGTGTTTGATATTCGTATTCAAGTGCCGAGTACATGCTGGACACCATTGGAGCTGGCGCAACTGCGACCTCTTCAGTCAACTGGCACGACATTTGGAAACGATCTCCGGAAGCTGCTGAACTTCAAGTGCAGATTGATCGCATACACGCTGATGGTCGCGCACGCCCATCGGTTGAGACGGAGCGTCACACTGAATTCGCCACCTCATGGATTCACCAAGCTGTTATCCTCACGAAGCGCAACTACCTAGCGTACTGGCGCAACCCGACGTACCTCGTCGCGAAGATCATTCTCAACATCGCGGGTGGCTTGCTCATTGGATTTACGTTCTACAACTCCAATGACACCTTGCAAGGGACGCAGAACAAGCTTTTTGTGCGTTTCTCTCTCGCTCGCTCACAAGTCATGCGCTCATTTCAGTGTAGTCAATTTTCCTAGCAATGGTTCTCTGTGTTCCCATAATTCAGCAAATCCAAACCGTCTACATCAATATTCGTTCCATCTATGAAGTCCGCGAGCGTCCGAGCAGGATGTACAGCTGGACTGCACTGGTTACGTCACAGCTCCTGGTCGAGATTCCCTGGAATATCTTGGGCTCGTCGCTGTTCTTCGTCTGCTGGTACTGGGCGGTCGGTTTTGCCACCGATCGAGCAGGCTACACTTTCCTCATGTATGGAGTCGTGTTCTCTCTCTATTACACTACCATCGCATTCGCGGTCGGAGCCATGGCACCCAGCGCATTGATCGCATCGATGTTGTTCAGCACGCTATTCTCATTCGTCGTTATCTTGTAAGTCCAACTGACTCTTTACCGGTGCAGTCGCTAATACCTCTCAAGTAACGGTGTCTTGCAACCCTTCCGTGCGTTGGGTTGGTGGCAATGGATGTACAGGGTAACCCCGTTCACGTACTTCGTCGAAGGCCTCTTGGGCCAAGGTTAGCGCACTCTCTCTCTCTTTCGTATGACTTGTACTGAGATCTTCATCAGCCATTGGTAGACAGCTGATCAATTGCGCATCAACTGAACTAGTTACGATCAATACCCCTACCGGACTCAATTGCACGGCGTATATGGATCCCTACATATCTTTCGCTGGTGGCTACATGACGAACCCCAATGCGACGACTCAATGCCTATACTGCCCTTACCGCACCACGGATGAGTTCATGTTCAGCAGTTTTAACGTCGAGTATTCTCATCATTGGAGAAACGCGGGTATTGTGCTCGGTGTCGTTGTGTTCAATGTACGTTCCTTTTATTTGACTACGCGCGCACTCATGAACACCGGGTTTTAGGTATTCGCAACGTTCTGGTTCACATACGTATTCCGCATCCGGACGGGCAGCATATTCAGTATTTTCAAGCGACGAAAGTAGAAGAAACTATACTAGCACTATCGGGAGGGTTGTGCACTTACAACTGTAATTAGTCTAATAACGAACCTTTCTAATGTAATTAGATAGAAGATACTCTTACTTCAACCTGAGGAACCGTTTCAGTTCAAGCAGCATCAAGATTTAAATGCAAAGTTTGAGATTTGCGTTCGCAACTCGTTCGTGTCATGAGCAACGAACATGTAACAATCAATTCGGGTGGGTATTCCCCCATAAGAGAATATACATCAACTTGCAGATTACCGTATCGACAAAATCCCCGACCTCGTCGTCGAACTCGACCTCTCTTTCCCCTCTTTCTTCTTCTTTGCACCCACCGCATCCCATATCCTCCAAAATTTCAGATTCTCGTCTCCGGCACCCGTGCACACGACATCGCCCGCAGGCCCTACCGCTGTGTACAGCACCCGCGAGTCGTGTGCGTCGCGTATCTCCGCGATACGCTCGAGCGACGGGTACGCGTGCACCATAATTGCATTTGTTGGGTATCCATGAGTAGTGAGAATTTCTTTCTTGTGCGGTGCCCAGATGATGGACGTGACTTGGGACGGCGTTTTGAGAGAATGCAGGCGGGCGCCAGTACCGCTATTCCAGACATGAACAGTTGCATCGTTTGTGCCCCCGCCACTAGCCAAGAGGGAAGATTGCCAGGGGCACCAAGCAATTGCCTACAGAGTGTTAGATAGATATGTCAGATATAATCGAACGGTTACAGCCCACCTTTACAGCTGCGGTATGGTTCCGTTTCGTCCACTTGGCCTGCCCACGTGCTCCCTCCGCAACATCGCCTACGCGCCCATCCCAAATATTGACGACATTATCGTTACCCCCCGCTCGCCAGTAGTTCGCCGTCTGCTCTCCACTTCAGTCCGCAGACTTCTCCTGTGTGTCCAAGTAACTCCATGACCTTGTGCCGAGGGACACGGACGTCATGGTGCCATATGCTTCCATCCCCACATCCAGAGCTCAGTATGTGGGCGTTCCAAGAGAGTACAGCAATTTGGCCCTGATGTCCACCCATCGTCCGGAGCTTTTGTCCAGCTTCTACATCCCACAATTCAACTTCTCCCGTCCCGAGACCAACACCGAGGTAGGCGCCATCATTCGAAAAATCAACCGAGGAGACATATGTACCCTCAGGTGCTTCACCAAGGTGGGAGACGATCCCCGTATCGGCCCGCCAGACGTACGTACTCTCAGCAAGGGCGACAGCGACAATGTTCTGGACAGACCATGACACCAGATTGAGGTAAAAGTCATCAACCATGCCTGGAGCATCAAGAACGCGCTCAGGCTGAGTGGGAATGCGACGGGACTTGTTCGTTGTAGAGCTAGTTGATGAAGGGAGTTCGCCTGGGCGTCCGTAGAGTGGACGGGCCAGTTCACGCTGCTGGGAAAGCGTAGAGTCTGAAGAGGAAGCTGGGGGCGCCTCGTGGTAAGCCAGCACGCGGCGATTGAGAGGGACGCCTGTAGCAGCTGCAAGACGAGCTGTGTGCCCTGGTGATACAGTTTTGGGGTTGAGACTCATGAGTTCGAGCGTGGCAGCAACATCATCCGCTTCACGAGTGGTAATGAAACGATCACGATTGTCACTGGTAGATTGTGTGCGTTCTCGGGTGGCAGGAGTTGATCTCGAGCGTTTGAGCTCTGGTCTAGGCTGTGATGTAGGGGGCAAGTAGTCGCGTGAAACGACGTCCAAACGGGTTTCGATGCCGCCTTTTCTGATGACTCCTCCACCCGCCTGGCGCTGAAATGAGTCTGAGACTGCAATTCCACCTCCAGTTGCGCGTTTTACGGGAGATGCGTGTCGTGATTTGGTGATAAATGGATTCGAGAGGTCAGCAGGATGAGATCGTTTCTGTGGGGAGATGGAGATACTATTGAAGGCAGAGATGATAGATGGAGTGAGCGGCGTTTTTGCATCTGAACGTGATCTATAGCGAGATGGTGTCTTGGGTATCGAGGTCATCGTGACGCACAGCGAGCACAACAGTCAGAACGTCAGAGCAAATGGGAGGCGCGAGCGAAGTAAAACAGCAATTGTTTGATTGAACAAGTGATTGAGCATGTTTTGAACGTGCAGGCACGTGTATGTCACGTGCTTTGTTTTTCGACACGTTCTGCTTCCGAATGTCAGCCGCGTCGGTCGGTCGTAGTCAGTGTCAGCCAGCGTCCAGGCAGTATGAAAGCAGCCCATGTACGCATTGGACGACCTCCTTGTCTCATCACAATCACGACCGTTTTCCTTTCCGTCGTTTTACGACGACACCACGTTCATTACCTTGGCGCCTGAATGATGTTCCCCAGAACCATCTTATCGTTTCTTCTCCTTACCAGCATAGCACATGGCCGTCCTATCGAATCACCCAGAGATGACGCTCAACAGGTAGAGACCGTTCCATTCATCGGGGTCGATCCTACAGACCCACGTATGGCACACGGCCCTGACGGCCTCCGCCCCGCCTCAGCCGCAATGGCAATGATCATCGGCGCTGCCCAGCCCCAAGGCCATGACGCTCCCGGAACCTTGCTCGCCCCATACGAGCGGCCTCACACCACCCCTACTGCTCCCACACATTTGTTCTTTTCCCCCGCGAGCACCCATGTGACAGCCTCAGCCACCCCCAGCCTCCGCGCCTCCGAAAGCACATCTGGTGTCAACCCCGCGCCACAGTCAAACACCTCCCAGCGCAACGTCCTCGTCCTCGCTATCGTAGTCAGCACCGTCCTCGGCCTCCTTGTCAGTGTCACCATCGGCAAGTACACCCTCGAGTACCTCCAGAAAGCGAAGCGCAAGTTACGGTTGTCGCAGGAGTCTTGGGGACACAAGGAGAGGCCATTCCCCGTCATCACTCCTGAAGTGCCCGTGCCAGACACTGATACAGAGCACGAGAGCTTGAGGACATTCTCATTTCCTGGTCCGCCCTCCCGCAAGGGACGTCTGTATGACTCCAACGATACATCCAAGCCCAAAATACGCACCCGGTTCAGCAACCTGATCGCGTACACTGCGTTCAGGCACCGTGATCATGACAGCGTCACCACCCAGGACACCGCTTCCTCCACGCCATACCTTCTCAATGTCCCGGGCCATTCGGATCACTCACGCACCAGGAGCGCACCCATCATCACAAACCACGACTCCATGTCTACCGTGAAACCTGCGAAGTCCACAGAATCAGACTGGGACATTGCGAGGTCCTATCGCATATCGCAGGCAAGTGAGAATATCCCTTGCTCCCTAGTTCCTTCTAGGGGCAGTAGGTTGTCCAGACTCGATACGACATGGTAGTTCAGTCAATCCATTTCATTTCATAAGTTACCCTACTGTGAATGAAAACGCAAAGGATCACGGAATGAAGCAGACAAGGTATCAATTACAAAAATTATCGGATATAATGAGAAACGAACGGAGTAGGTATATATGCGAATGAGGGTGTGTGAAGTCATTAGGTTCGAATGAGCATGATGAATTACTTCCGGAGACTAGCAAACTTCTGCTGTAGACCAGCTAGGGGGTTGCCCTTACGGATGCGGCAGATGTATGTGAGTGTGAAAATTGCAAAAACCTGCAGGGCATGCGATTAGCTCAGTAGAAGCACTCCATAACAATAAAAACTTGCGTTAAAGGCAGTGATACCCATCATGATGCCCAAGTCACGCCAGTCGTGAGAGGCCTTGATGTTGAACGCGGAGAACATATACTCGTCTGTTGTGCGGTAAGGGCAGAAGAAACATGTGGACGTGGCACTGGGATCGGCGAGGTAACCGCCAGCATATGACATGAATGGATCCAAGTATTGGCTGCAAGTGGATCCACTTGGAGGGATAACGGGGACGAATTCATGCGGAGCACAGTTGATGTTATTACCGCCAATAGCTAAAGGAAAGGTCAGCGTCAAGGAACACACTTCGTGCATAAGACGCACCTTGACCAAGCAGACCCTCGATAAAGTAGGTGAACGGGGAGACTCGGTACATCCACTGCCACCAACCAAGCGCACGGTACGGTTGCATGACACCGTTGCTACAAAACGGTAAGGGACAAGATCATACCAAAGCACGTCCGAAATACTCACAAGATAACGACAAACGAAAACAGCGCACTGAACAGCAGTGAGGCGATCACAGCGGTTGGAGCCATTGAAGCGACCGCCTGCGCGACAGTCGTATAGTACATGGGGAAGACAACGCCGTACATGAGGTATGTGTATCCCGCGCGATCGGTGGGGAACCCGACAGTCCAGTACCAGCAGAAGAAGAAAAGCGATGAGCACATGATGTTCCATGGTAGCTCCACCAGAATTTGGCTGACAACGAGAGCAGTCCAGTTGTACATCCTGCTTGGACGCTCACGGATTTCATATATTGACCGAATGTCGATGAACATCGTTTGAAGCTGCTGTGAGAGGGGGACACAAAGCACCGATGCCAAAAAGATCGCCTATCAAACAGGTCAAATACTTCCGCCATGTAACCCAAAATATCACATACAAAAAGCTTGTTCTGGGTACCCTGAAGCGAATCGCTGGTCTGGTAGAACGTAAAGCCAATGAGCAAGCCGCCGGCAATGCAAAGTGCGAACTTGGCCATGAGGTAGGTTGGGTTCCGCCAGTAGGCCTGGAAGTTACGCTGTGTGAGGGCCATAAGCTGGTGACTCCACGACGTCACGAACTCCGTGGGTTGTTCTGCTTGTATGACGGGGCGAGCGAGGCCTTCATTGTGGAAGTTCTCGATCTCCTCTTGGAGTGCAGCAGCCTCAGGCGAATTCTTCCAGATGGTGTGCCAGTCAACCGAGGACGATGCAGTTGCACCTGCGCCGATGACATCAAGCATGTACTCCGCCCTAAATGAGTTGTTAACTGGAGAAGGGTAAAACACGACCAAGAAAAACTTACGGGTTAGCGTCAGGGTCGCATCGAGGGGCACCATTGCGGTCGAAATACTCCAGCATGGTAGAAGACCCTTCACCGATTTTACCGAAGTACACAGTCTGGCCACCCTTCTTGAGAAGCAAGAGACGGTCGAAAACCTGGAACAACTCTCCAGAAGGTTGATGAATGCTATACCAAGATTGTAAGCAATTACATTATAGCCCTCGCCACGTCAAACTCACGTGCAAAGGATTGCCTGGCCGTTGTTAGCAAGCTCGCGAAGGAACTTCATGATGGCCCAGGCGGACTGAGAATCAAGACCAGAAGTAGGCTCGTCCAAGAACAAGAGAAGCTTGGGCTATACCACACAATATCAGCACATTACTCGGCAGCGACACACAACAACGAGGACGAACCTTAGCAGCGAGTTCAACGCCAATGGTCGTGCGTTTACGGTGCTCGACGCCCAAAGACCCGACGACGGCGTCAGCATAATCCTCGAGGCCGCACATGACAAGACACTTGTCGACGCTGAAAGAATGAGCCACGGTGGCAAAGCAGGTAACGAGAACTCACTATTCTTCTAGTTCGGCCATAGGAACAGTCTGGGGCTGGCGAAGGTGCGCAGAAAACAGCAGAGCCTCTCGAACGGTAGCTTGAGGGAGATGCGTGTCCATCTGCTGGCAGTAGCCACTAGCAAAAAAAATTAGTACTTGGAAGCAAGCGCATCCTCAAACGGCGCACGTACGTCTGTGCCTGGAAGTCCGCAGGGAGTGGTTGACCACTGACCAAACGGTCACCAGTCACAACACCGACATCAACACGCTGCGCCAAGACGTTAAGGAGTGTAGTCTACAAACACATGTCAGACGGCGATGATACATGAACATCCTGAAACCTTACCTTTCCAGCGCCCGATTCACCCATGAGGGCCGTCAGCTTTCCAGGGGCGACAAAACCAGAAACATCGTCCAAGAGACGACGATACTGTCCTCCAGAGATGGGAACCGTGTATTCCAAATGCCTCCAAGTAAATATGTCTGTTGCCGAGGGCTTCTCGAGGTCTGCAGGGCTGGCATCCGTGTTCGCAGGTCCAGCAGGCTCAGGGTGAGCACCCTTTTCCTCGTCCTTGGACTCATCGACAACCATAGCAGCGCGCGAACCCTGCTTGAAAAGCGTTACAGCAGTGTCAAATGCAGTAGCGGTGTTGAATTCGGTTGCAGTGAACAGAATAGCGAGGAAGCCGACACAGAAGACACAGACGATACCGAAGTTCTAAAGAGCTCAAATTAGTGAATCTCTATGCCGCAGAATCATTCATCAACTTACCCTCCAAAGATTGCTGTAATAGTAGGTATAGGACAATTCCGCGAAGAGGTTGCCATTGACAAAGTTCTGACCAGGCTGAGCACCGACCACAGCGCACACCTGGTTAGTCAACGATATATTTGGATATGCAGGACCTGAAGGGACGAGCGTAGAGCAGGTGCCACTCAGAGTATGGAACTCATTCATTAGCAGAGCCTCGAAACCATAGCGCACAGGCTGCACGCTAGCTGTGAGCACGCAAGCCTACAATTGCAATCCAGAAACGCACATTGATATACATGATCCAGCGGAGAGCACCAGGAATATTTGGCTTGGGAATGGTATAACCAGTGAAGAGCGCCACAACGACGACGACGACACCAGCAAGAGACGTAGCCGCAGATTCGGTCTTAAAGCACGCGGCAACCATTCTAAAGAAGGCCTTCATAGTTATAGTCATAGCAAAAACGAATAGGAAGAATATGCTGCATTTGCGTTCAGCGAGACTCAGCAGCCACATCAAATGCAAGACTCACAAGAACTGAGATGACGTTCTCTGGAGGTCGACCAGGAGATATAGAATAACTGAGAACACAGCCTGGATAACAAACGTGAATGGAATATCGACCATTGTGTGCGCGAAACTTTCGATGAACGGGTAGTACATCGCTGCCTTGTGGTGCCGGAGCACAATTGGGCGTTGAGCGAAAAGAGCCGGAATCTCTGCCATGGAAGATAAAGCACCGAAGAAGAGGGCGCTGGGGACCAGTTAGAAAAACTCGTGCATATAGGCAATCTTCAAAACACGCACAAGAACAGAACACCACCACGAGAAAAGAAACCAGAGGTTGCATCAGGTAGCTTCAAGAACACGGTGCCCATGATGATAGACTGAAAGATCTGGACACTGGGGCGAAGTCGATGGTCAGGTGATTGATGTAATATCCTTGCCTATACACTCACACAAGGTTGACGGCTACAGTGCCCCAATCTCCTTTGATGATCTGCACACGGCGCACCATGACGGCTCTCATCTGCATAGCAATAGAGATAGTGTACGAGTTGCTCTTTGGGGCCGTGTCGGCGTGCTCCATTCCGACACTCTGCCTGTATGCATCCATGCGCTCGGGATTCCCAACATAGTGAGAGCGGTAGTTCTCAATGGAGTCACGGTTTGCCTGACCAAGGGAAGAAGCTAGGAACGCAGCGGCCATCTCTTCCGCCGTTCCGGGAACTTTGCCCTCGAAACCGTCACGAATACAACGCCCGCTTGGGTTGGTAACTGGAAATCACGACATAAACAGCTAAATCTTATAAATCAACATGGAACATACCGGACACAAGGAAGTCAGCAGTGGTCTGCCTGTCTTGCGGCTCGTATCCCATATCAATGAAATACCGACGTGCGTCCTTAGCCGGGCCAAAGAACACCATTCTGCCCTCTGAAATCACGCATACTTTGTCGAAGAGGTTGTACAGTTGTTCTCCTGCTTGGTAAATAGACACGATAGTGGTAAGACGACCTATATCAGTGCCGATGCGTAACGCCTGAACGAATTCGAGTGCGGTGGACGCGTCGAGACCACGAGTAGAGCTGGAATAGTGTTAAGAACGTTGTCAATGAGCAAGAAACAAAAGAAAACTGACTTGTCCCATGCGCCAATGAGAGCACGGCAAGAAAGGGCCTCTGCGATCGAGACACGCTTCTTTTCTCCCCCTGAAACGCCACGAATAGCAGCGTCGCCAACAACAGTGTTTCGGGCATGACGAAGACCGAAGATGCGAACGAGGATATCAACCACATCACGATTATACTGTTCACGGGATTGATCGGTGAACCGTGCATGTGGAGTACGCGTTTTGATGGCGAAAGACAAGGTTTGCTCAACAGTCAGGGTCGGGAAGTGAACATCATCCTCGGGACAGTAGATCACATCTCCACGATACTGCCTTGCGATGTCCTCGGGTGTAAATGAATCGTAGCAAACTTCGCCCTGCACAGCATGGTATTCACCGCGTTGATTTGCGATAGTCTTTAGGAACGTGCTGCAACCGGAACCAGGCCGCCCGAGAACCACTGTCGCGAACACGTGATAAGCACAAAATTTTAACTTTACGTTAGTCGATCAAAAGTGACTAACGGAGCATTTCACCGGGCGCGACGACACCCTCGAATCCTGAGAGAATATCCCTGACAGGCGGATTGCGCATCGCAGAAATGTTTCTCAAGATAGCAGCAGGATTAAACATGGAACCGATGGTAGGCTGCAAAGAGGAGCGTGCACCGACACCGATGACACGGAGATCCTTGAACATAACGCCGAGCTCACGGCTCTTGATTGACTCCTCGCCACGCCTAAAACACGTTAAAAAATATAGCCGATTTATAATTGTAGAACTCACCGTCTGACAAGGTCTTTGAGGGTGAGTTCGAAATCGAAGCCATCTTCATCAGCACCGCGACCGGAAGTTACAGAAGACGAGCTGGGGGTGTGGACCTCCTTGGGTGAATCAGGCATAACAGCCTTTTGGGAACTTGCACGACGAGAACTTTCCCGACGATTAACTTGAGAACGAGTGGAACGTGTTGTCATTGTGCGTTTGAGTTCGCTAACACCAACTGGGTCAAAAAAGCTGACTGGAACGCGTGAGGGAGATGAGGGAATGGGATCTTGAGCCTCATCGTGATTGGGCTCATCCTGAGGAACATTAGTTTCCAGGCGGAGGCCCGAAATACTCATGACGGGGGACGGAAAGGAGGGGAAGAGGAAATGTTAATGTTGAAAGCAAGAAGGGCGAATGGGAGAATAAATAGTCTACCGGCAAGAGAAGACATTATTTCGGTCAGGGTGATCAAAATGGTCCTCATCCTCCGCCCGAAATCACATTAAGGACAATACATTTACATCATGAAACCGAAGAACATCATAATCCTCGCGGACTTTAAACATTAACGGCATATGACGCTAAACACCGCCAAACACTGCAGGGCATCCATGCCCGAAATCATGCCCGAGCTGCAATTTGCCTACCGTTGTGCACCCCGAGTCATCCCCGAACACTGCACAGTGACAAGCGTACTCGGCGTGGGGAGCGACGAGTGTACTCGGCGTGGGGGGCGATGCGAACGAGCGCAGGCGCACTTCAATTCCCAAAACTTTGGTATAGATGCCTTGAGTCTTCCACTTCTTCTGTCAGCTTGATTCGGAAGCAACGACTCATGTCAAAACAACGTTAACGGGGGGAAGAACGTTGACACGCCCACCAAGTACTGATACTGATATCGATCGATGAGTAGCCATGTCCTCCGTAACTGATTCAGTCATCTTCAGAAACATATTCTCAACTCCAGCCATATCTTCCATCTGGTCAGACACCCAACGCACTTCTTATTATCTCCTCTTCGAAGCATCATTGGCCTCTGTCCAGGCAGATATTGGAATCATTCCTCGCAAGGCTGCCGATGCCATCCTCGCTTTCTCCCATGTCACCAACATAGACTTCGATGAACTAAGAATACAGACAGAAACAATTGGCTATCCCGTCCTTGGTGTAGTCAAACAGATAGTCCAAGGAGTAAACTCTATTGAACCTGGCCTAGGCGAATGGGCCCACTGGGGTGCTACCACCCAGGTACATAACATGCGCTCTTATCATTCTAGGTTTCATATCTTCATTGTCTCAGGATGTCACAGACACCGCAACAATCTTGCAACTTCGAGATACTCTTAATCTGGTCTCAGACGCGTTAAACGCTATTACCTCGGATCTCCGCCGTCTTTGCCAAACCCACAAAGCAACTCCTATGGCGGCTCGCAGCAATCTTCAGCAAGCTGTGCCCATGACCTTTGGCTTCAAAATGGCCCGCCTCCTTGCCACCTTTGAGCGACACAAACAACGCCTTGCTGAAATCAAATCTCGTCTCCTCGTGCTCGAGTTCGGCGGCGCTGCCGGGACACTCGCCACCATCAAAGATGGTCGGGGTCTCGAATGTCAAGCAGCCCTCGCTCAGAAATTAGGTCTGGCAATCCCGGAGATCGCGTGGCACACAGAACGTGATCGCATCGCCGAGGTTGGCGGCTTTTTCGCCCTTCTCACGGGGACCTGCTCTAAATTCGCTTTGGACGTCAAGCTTATGATGCAAACGGAAGTCGGGGAGGTCTCAGAGCCGTTCTATCCACACCGCGGCTCTTCCTCGACGATGCCCCAGAAGCGTAATCCCATCTCGAGCGTGTATATCACTGCTATGAGTGCGACTGTCCGTCAGCTCTCTGCAGCGCTGTATGATGCCATGGTCGAGGATCATGAGCGCGCAACGGGGCCTTGGGAGATTGAGTGGATCGTGCTCCCGCAGATCTGCACTCTCACGCACGCTGCATTATTGAAAACGTCCGAACTCATTGCGGGGTTGGAAGTCCATTCGGATGCTATGAAGAGGAATTTAGATATCACAAGAGGCGGCGTGGTAAGTGAGGCTGTCATGATGGGGCTCGCTCCAAAATTAGGACGGCAGTTCGCGCACGATTTAGTATATGAACTGTGCAGGCGGTGCGTACAGGAGGATGTCCCTTTGTTGACACTCCTATATGCGGATGATAAAGTCCGGGCAAGTGGGCTGTCGAGGGAGGAGCTTGAGAGGCTCTGTGATCCAGCCAATTACACGGGGCTGTCCGTGGAAATGGTTGATCGCGTTCTAGCAGGTACCTTTCCCGGTCAGTAAATATGATTTTGCCAGCTATCGGTTGATTTCTGGGTAGGACTACAAAGTTATGCGCCACATGCCCGATGTGACGCTAGTGTATAGCTTTGCCAGTAGACGCATAATTTGTCGTTTTTGCAGAGCCAGTACTTGTCACTTGCTAAAGACCACACGGGGGGTATCGCACGAAGCGGTAATCTCCGCAGCATGAATAGGTCGACATCAGAGCCGCACTCTCTGGATCACCAATGCATCATCCATCATCGAACATCACCCGTGACCATGCGTATTACTTCCCGTCTCATCTGCCGCACTGTTCCAGTTCACCAGAGCTTGATGAGATCGTCTGAAGTACCATGGATTGAACGTGTTGATAACATCGCGCATTGATACCACATTGGCTATGGCTCCGAAGCACTGCGAATCAGCTAATGATCAATTTCATGATACGGCTGATAATTATGGAACAAGGAAGTGTTAGCTACGGCACCGATTCTTCATAACATCACTTGAAGCATAATAAGTCATTCGTAGCTTCTTCGTCTGATGTGACAGGTAAACAATCTGATTGAGACGTGTCATATCCCCCGACGCAGTAGAGCATTCCAAGAACAAATACATCTCCTAGCTAGACGGATCCGTTCGTGGACTAGCCAACTGCCACAGTTGGATGCAGTGTCTTTTGCTGCTTGAAGGGACAGACCCCTTAATACTCTCGGGAGATTTGAGGGTAAGCATAGCATCTTGAGGCGATGGATTGTCAAACGAGCGTGGGGGGGCGGCGGGGATAAGAGATTGCTTGTCAATACAGCAAAGGAACAGAAATTTCGAGGATGGGCGCGTATTGCGTAAACAAGTGTAAACATAAGCTGGAACGCGCAAGGAACGCGAGTGATATAATTCGCTACTTCATCAACATCTCAGGGAGATCGACTTACTGGATTGAACGTGTAGCAAGAGATATAGCATGGGCCTGTATAAAGAGGGAAAACAGGTTAAACTTCAAGAGAGAACGAGACGTGAACTGAAATGTCAGGAGAGTGGCTGAACTTGTTCAAGCCTCCCGGTTCTCAACGAAGGCGGTGTGATAAGGCCTTCAATGGACAGAACAGTCACATACGGTGCGAGAGATGCTCAATTTGACCGATAAGATGCCGATGTCTGGGCGAGGTAGCTGATATGTTCAGATGAGAGTGCCATGGTCGTGCCACTTGTTGGCCAGCGGCTCCGAACCCGCAAACGCAGCACCCGAGCAACGCCAACGCCAAACCACCGGCAGCCAGGCGAGCCGCACCGAGTACCACAGCAATGTACGGCTCGTTCCAGTGTCACAAAATGCGATACAGCTCGTTTTGTAAGTTTATGGCCTTGATTACGCAGGAGACAAGATCCGACCACGGGGGGTTTTGCCCTTACGAACATGCTCGTGAGAGGGCGTAACCGCTTGTCCTGATTCCGTGTCGAAAGAACGTGAAGATAATGTTTTGAGCGTAGCGCCATAGAAAGATCTCCCTGTGTATAGTTTCTGATGGAAGGGAAGTAAGTAGTGATCATGATCGGCGACCAAACGTACTGGGGTTTGCAAATTGTACGTCATGTACTGTATGTAAATGCAGTCACGTGTGGCGGGGACTCGCTTTGAGGCACGGTTCGACTTGGAAGAGAGGATTGAGAGCGGATGGAACTTGTTTAGATATTGTGAAAACGCATGAGGAACAGGGATATCCGACATATGTACTTCTTGATTCCAAAACAGACACCACAAGTGTGCGCGCTCCATCAAGCTAAGCGTGACACAACTCTGGAATGTTTATTGGATACTCATATCCATACCAATTGAAAGACGGTCAGAAAGTGTTGTGCGTACGGCGTAAAACTGTACAGTACCTATCCGTATATGGTAACCCGTGGAACCACGCACAGCGAGCAGCCGTGAGAAACGACGAGCAAACTAAGTTAGATTATTTGACGAAATTTACACTTGGCAGGTAAAAACTGTAAATGGGAATCTGTCGCGCCCGCCCTCCCGCCGCGTTCGGTTTCCTGTCGTTTGGTTTGCCTCTTCGTCGTCCTTCAAGCTTCAACGTCGGAACGTCGATGGTCGAACAGTGTGGCGGCACCACGCAGTGGATCTCTTCCACTAAAAATCAACTTGCGAACCTATTGCTTCCACTGAATTGGCGGCATGGTCTTGACTCGCGATTACAATCGAGAATTGAGCACTGGCTCGGTTGGCAACTTGGGAACAAGGCTGAAGCTTGAAGCTCGAGGAAGGAGGCCACAAGGATGCAACTCGTTTGAACAAAGTCTGCATGCCCTCGATCAAGGGTGGCTCGGGCCTCGAATGTTTATCGATATCCTAGCTTGTTGGTTCTGCGTGGCCGCGTACGTATTAAATGTGGTCAAGTCTTAATGGTCTAGACTCTACATATACTGTTCGCCGGCTCATCATGCATTATGGACTTGTCATGGACGGTCGCAATTACACTGGCAGCTGCAGGCTGAACTCCTTACCTCCACTCCTTACCTTTACTTGAAACGACTGAGCTCAAATATCTTACCGAAACCGCTCCAGCATCAGCAGTTTCCTAGCCACGCTCCTTCCTCCATTCGTATCAAAACCCCCTTCTCAACTCATTTACCTGCTGTTCCACAGTCCAGGTGGGCCGTATCCCATGCAGGTGGTTCCGTTGAATGGTATTCCCGGATAGCGGATTCTTCAAATCAATGGGACAAGAATCGAGATAATCAGTGTTACATAAATGTTCACTACGTCGCCGCATCGAGTATCGCAGACGTACTAATGGTGTGGAACGCGAGCTCCTCGTGTTGCATCCCAGCCACGGGACCAAAGGCACTTCTGCCGAGGCTGTGGTTTCTATGTACCAACAAGACACCTCATCCAAAGGGTCGTTGGAACCGATTGATCCCTCATCGATATCAACCGAAGCCTGCGCTTATGACACCTGGCAGTACGATACTTTGTCATCACTGCAAAATGCTTTGTAAAATGCTTTGTACCCTCCCAGTTTCTTCATCTTCTGTGCCTTCAGTATTCGAGGTATCAGCGGTCCTATCTCCGATACACCGTCAGCCCCCCGCATGTCATCTGCATGAGCACGAGTGCTTCCGTGAGGAGGAGCTTAGAAAACCTGTCTATGGGATGAAGAATTGTGCCGGAAACATGTAGTCCACGCCCCTGTTACCGCGGGATCTACCAGATCAGGGTGTCAAGGCTGTATGTGATTTTATCAGTCAGAGTGGTGTTGGAGTTGCTCCAGCGGGTAGAGCAACGTCACGAAGCTGAACGAGCAAAGGTGGGCTATTCTCAGCAAATATCATGATATTCCTTTATCGATGGTCATTGTCCTTGCACTAGAGGGTGGAAGTGTTCTTGCCAGGTTTGGTGGAAGTTCGCCAGCGAAAGCTGACCAGATGTGCGCAGAGAAAGTTGAGAGACAACGTGAGTTGGAAATGGGAGCAGATGCGAACTGAATGGAGCAACTTCGCGCGATTCTTGCAGCTTCGGAAGGCAGGACCTATCCTCACACTACCAATCAGTCTTCTATGAATGTTCATTTCCTCTTCCATGTTGCTGTGCCTCCGCTACAAACTCCATGCCTCTATGTGTCCTGACGATTACATTTCATGATCTCATGGATGGATATCCCTTCTACTATGTCACGGTATTGCTATTTCACACAACGGAAAGCGATCCCCTTCCGCATCATGTTGTTCATCGGATCTGACTCGATCAGAAATATTCAACATTCTCCAATGAAAAGAGATGCTCATCAGAGTAACGAGAATTTTACAACCAGGTTCGAGAGATGCTTATAAGATGTTTATTTCCATGACCACGAAAGAGTCTAGCCCTGTAGAAGACTGGATAGAGGCATACCCCATTCGGGACGATGTTGCGACTCAGCAGGTCTCCTTAGTTAGCTCAATGTCGAGCTGCAGGCACCATTCGAGGCTTCTGTCCTGCCTGTACGTGCAGGCAAGGTCACCACCATTCAATGATCAAATGCGAATATCAGTCGCATGATTAAGTTGAATGGACGGAGTTGATCAACGCGTCGCATTCAGTCATGACAGATATTCGAACCTAGACTGATCAAGAAACATGTGCCAATGCCTACGACAGCGGCGCAGGTCTTTTGCGAGTGCAGGGACGGTTTTGTAATTTTGCAATGTTACCGTCCCCGACAGCGTTAAATCTGCGGGCCCTGGATAAGCCCGGTGCACAAAGGATGAAGATCGTCAATAATATGATCACACTGTCAAGGAGTATCAGATGCTCCTTTGTTGGCTTGTTTCTTCCCGGGGGAAAAGGGGAGATGCCTGATTCTTCGGCTTACATGTCAGATGATCTTGCGAGGCCTATCTGCGCAGAGAATGCCCTGTTATGCGACCGAATATCAACAGCGCGCAAGGTATATGTCGTTAGACCTTGTGGCGCCCAGCTTCATTGTCTTCGACTGACGAAAGGACTCTGAAAAGGGGATTAATAGTATCCTAAACCATGATCAGGGGTGCGTTATTTGAACGGCCGTCTTCTTTCGAGGAACTTTAAAGGGTCAGTGCCTCGCAGAACAAAGATGGCAAGTCATGTGTTTTTTCAACTTTGGGGTGAAGTCCACTGGCTCGTCCTGTGCAGCGGGGTGTATAAATCAAACTGTTGTCTCCGACTCGGGAACTCTAGGGTTCGAGTACTTAGTCTGAGGAACACAGGCGCGAGTGCGTATTATATTCGGAAATTCTAGTTCTAGAGGAGACAAGAAAGCGAATGCACGTTTGCCTGCAAATCAGATAGCCAATCGCATAAAAAAGCAAAAAGCTTGCCGGAGGTGCGATGGAATGAAGGAACAATCAGAACACGTGAATCATTCTGGGCATGGGAAGTCGCGCTGAGGGGTGATATACTTAATTCAGGGCAAGGGAAGCTCATAAGATGGCTCGAGTGGTCTTAACGCCCTGATGCTTGCGGTCCGTGTCCCTTGCGCGCTGTTCCACGTCAGTCACCCTGACCAAGGAATGCTTCAGCGCAAGGATCACTTTTGCTGTGCGCACTTGTCCAATGCCTCCAGTACCTGTGCCAAGCCCGTCTCCTCCAAATCAGAGGCCTTATTCCATCGTGGCAACACATGGTATTGTAAATTTAAACGAGATCCTGATATCAACTGACGACATGCATCGTAGGTGATATGAAAAGAGCACATGGATCCCACAGGAAGTGGCACAGGAACCAGGGGGGATCTCGAATGTAAGACTGGCAGTCAAGGGTGTTCCCTTGAATATATAAGAGAGTGATATTCTGGTTAGAACCACCCACGATCCATGAACTGGCCACGCTATTTTCAGTCGTAGGCAAGCGTCGGACAAGGATGGGTTAATTACGGATGGATTGTACCGAGGAGTCGAGGAAGAATCGTAACGAGGCGAAGTAAGTTGTCGGTTACAGCAACATAGTAACTCGATCAGACGCCTGTTGTGAACTCCAAGTTCTTCAATCAGACTTGTCCTTCCCCTCCAGATCTCCTCGGAAGCGTACATGGGACTTTGGAGACTAGGACAAGGTTGATTATGTCGTCGATGCGAGCCAATTAATTAATATTAAACTGAATCTGGCTTGATGGGTCCTGATACTAATACTATTAGTAGTCCTTTTTTTTGGCGGATGTCGGAATGCCTCTTCCATGTAATTTAGCTTCTCTAGTCCTTCATGTCCTTCGTCGAAGCGCTCCGTAGACCACGGCACGTATATCCATCCTAGTCGATCCTCAACATATCAGAATGTCCCCCTTCATCCGACCCATCCCTTCACCCTCCTCACATTCGATACCATGATCGATACTCTCTCCGTCCTAGCTTCACATTTCATCGGTCAGTATCACTTTTCTATCCATCATCCTACTAACTCTCGCTATCAGGTGTCATCCTCTCTAGCATGTGAGCCTATCACACTCCATCCTCACATCCCTTGTCAATCTCTTTTTTAACCAGGTTCTATGGCTTTACTCTCGCCCAGACCTGGTGTTATTTCAGAACTTTTCCAAAAGACAGACGGTCTATGAAGGCCTTGGTGATTATCATCTACTCCATCCCCAATTCTAAATCTCAATCGTCTTTTCCAGGTAGCCTTTCTCTGGTCTGTCGCTCCAAACTCTTTTTCCACCGTAACTCACATTTCCTAGGGTGTTGGACACCGCCCAGCTCGCCCTTGTCGCCGCATCAATATATCACTACACCATACTGTGGCAAGGTGATATCAAAATGACTTCCCATGTATCCAAGTATGTCATTTTCCACACGCCATTCTACTCATACTTATTTTTGACTAGAGCATTTGAGGTGCGCTTCTTGTATTTCATCATATTACAGTGTCGTAACTACTCATTACAGGCATCTATGGGCATTACTGTACGTTCTTCATCGTCCCTTTCAGTCAGAAGCATCCTCACCCTATCACAGTCAATAATAGCATTTATGGTCCAATTGTATGTCTTTTATTGGATTTATACCGCGATAAGCATTCATTCCCTATTCCAGGACATATGCTCATCGTATATGGCGACGTGAGCTTCACGCTAACAATCTTGGGAATACACACTGAAATCTCTCTAGTCAGTTTTGGAAACATTCTAGTCACATTTTTCATAGTAAGTCTAGGAAGTCTGCGTTTGTGTCCCCGTTTACACATAGTGCCCGCGCCGCAGGTCCTTTTGGCATTGGCTGCGCTAGGTAAAAATAATTTGCTGTCACTGCGACATGGCTGATTCTTAACTTACACACAGGATCTGGTGTAGGTAGGCTCAAATTCTCGATCTACTACATATCATCTCTTATTCAAACCTACCGCAGCAATGGTTGTCAAAACGTGAGCTTGCTTAGTCCAACATCTAACGAATCGACCCTCACATATCCCAAAGTGTCCGCAATCCCCTGTGGGATAGCACTCACGTTAGCAACGTAAGCTCACCTCCACATCTATCAGCTAACTTCCAAACCTTACACGACCCTCAGCTGCCTGCTTCTAGTTTTTACTTATCTTCGATGGCATGTGACGTCCTTATTGCCGCTACGCAAGTGTACTTGTTCCACAAGTCCCGAACCGGGATAGGAAGGTATGTTCCGTCTATCATTTTTCAGTCCAATGGACTCATTTTCGTCAAGACTTGGTGGTCTCATCACCAGATTGAGCGTGCTTGTTGTCAATGTGGGCTTGATAACTAGGTGAGTTTGTCCCCCGCGCAGCCTTGTTTACGACTAACTTGTCATTCTAGTATAGACGTCACACTCTTTCTCATTCTGGTGCGCATCTCGTCGGAAGAGATGATCCCACTCACAAACCCTCCCCTCAGTTTCTCGTATGCCCCCACAACGGCGCCTTTCTTGTACCATACATCCTCATGAGCCACTGTGCGCCCCCCCGCTTCATCTTTGGTCATCATCTTATCCACTTGTATTACAGGTTATCTGAATAGTTTCCTCAGTGTGTAAGTCCATTTCCCCACCTCAACAAGCCAAAACCTCACCCCTACAAGTCTAAACTCTCGTCTTGAGCTACGGGAACTGGTCGATAATGACGACGTAGGCGATCCTGTTCTCATCTTCTTGGCCGTACCTGACCGCCATCGCAGTACGCCTGTCCCAGCATCTACACCATCGCTTCAGAACTGGCATGATGCAGGCCCTCATACCTCCCGCGCGCCACGCCCCGCCGGACATGTTTTGAAGCTAGCTATAGTGTACTGTGATGCCACCCCCCACATACAACCCCGAACCGAACCCTCTTGTAGGACACAAACACTGCACTGTATATTACCGCACCCGATCACACGATAGACAGACCAGACTCGTCGTTGAACTGAAATCAATATCCGATGTTGGCTGGCATTTGCGGATTTGAACGCGAACGAGTACGTGTGCCTGCACGGCGACCCCGTTTCATTGCGGAAAGCGTGCTGCAGGAATCATAACAAAAATTGAGGGAGATTGAGTGCTTGCTGGAGTACGCGCCAAGGCCCGGGGCGGGAGGACTCCTCGAAGCAGGCTTGCTTACCCCACTGTTCCCTTCTTGTCTTGATCGAGTGGTTGACTTCATCGCGTGCGGCACTGCTGATACTATGCAGGCAAAATATTGCCTTCAAATTCCGTGTCCTCTTGTTACTAGCACTAGCTAGACAGTACTGACCCGTCCGCATGCACGTATACAGTACATATTTGGTATAGATGGATTTTGTGTAGTATGGTTAGACCGCCTGATCGACATGAGTATCCCATGAGTGAGTTGGCTGTGTACTACGGTAATTATTAGGTGAGTCGCGATCGGTGGCAGTCGCGTCACGTCATATGCAGCAACCCAATGCATTTCCAAGGCTCATGGAGGTTGTCGTACGCATGCACACCTTTTAAAAACCTCCACGCAACAGCACCAGTCAAATTGATATGATATTGATGATATTGACTAGCTATACACCTACATCATGCATGCACATCCGACGGAGCGAGTATACAGTACTGTGTCGTCCTGCATGCAAATGATACCCCAAATACACGGCAGCCAATCTACTGAATCGCGTATCCCGACGCCGCAAGCGCCTGCAAAAACGGTTGCACCACTTTCGCATCACCCGCAGCCAGCAATCCTTTCACGCGCGGGTCCGCCTTCACCAGCGCCTGCCCCAAAAAGTCCTGCGGGTTGCGCACATACGCCACGGGATCCACAGGCGCGCCGTCTGCCGCAGCGAGACGCGAATACGCAGCCTGGTACCCCGCAGTCTGCTCCTCGAAGTCAATCTCCGTTATGCCAGTACTCTGTTCTTCGTCTTTAGATTTGGCGAGATACTGTGGCTCGCTGAAGAGCTTGATGACGGAGACGAATGCTTGGGGCCTGTGAAAACCGTGAATTATAGTGTGAAGGGGAGGGGGGCGCGACTCACCAGCTCTGCGCGCTCGGAGGCGTAAGCATGATCGTGCTCTGCGTGAGCATGCGGATGAGACCGACGGCTGCGACTTTCCTATCTTTGTGCGGCATCTTCGGCACCTGCGGGACGATGAAGTTGAGAAGAATCTGTGACCAAAGCCTGTAAAATGAGATAGATAAAGATGAGCGATGCAACAGAGATTAAGAGCTAGATGCGCCTCACTGTGGCTGAATCTCCTCGATAGCGGATATAACATAGTCCGGCCCAAGCCCGTCAACATTGATGGCCATTGTGAAGAGGAGGAAGTGCGAAAAGAGATAAACATATTTATCCGTTTTGCTCGTCTGCATCCTTGTGAGCAATGTCATGACGAGTGCCTTGAAGTACTGTTTTAGCTGCGCTCTAACCAGCCAGCGCTGTCAATCCCCATTTCACCATAGCAAAAAGCACGACAGACTCACGGAGGCACATATTGCACAACACCCTGCAGAAGTTCAAAGCCCCAGCCATCGTTGATTTTGGAGGGTATTAGGCGCTGCTGGACAACGGCCAGCACAGCTGTGATCTGTCCCGTCTTGACCATCTCGGCAGCGTCGCGGGCGAGGAATGCTTTAAGGAGCTTCACAAGACCAGGGATGCTGCCCTTTTGTTGCCAGCATGTGGGCGTGAGGAGGAATGGGAGGAGGGAGCGATATTCGGATGGCACGCCGGTGGTATGCGCTTCTAGCATCTGAGCGAGAATTTGGAAGACGTAAGGGATATACTCTTAAAGATGAAATCAATAATGAGGGGTCAAGTTATAGTATAGCTCCTTACGGTCTATGTCCTGCTGAAGAATGAACGTGAAAGGGCCGAAGAGCGCCTGCTCGAATGTAGGTAGAGTGGAAGGTGTACCGCTCACAACAAACCTACAAAGAGAGTGTCGGCCAAGATTCCCAGTCTAAAGCGAAGGCGTACCTCAATAGCGCTGATATGCTTTCAAATATGTACTGGTCGAAATTGGGATTGCTTGGGTTCTTGGCAATGACGCCAAGGATGTTGACCAGTCGTTGCAGGACTTGTTGATAGACAGGAGTAAGAGTTTGACGTGCGGTGACGATTATGCGCATCGCGCCTGCACACGGGAGTCAGCACTCGCCAGCAGGGTATATGATCGACTTACATTTCATGAGGTGGTCATTTTCGGCAACCTTTTCAGGAGGGCCGGCAGCTTCTATCTTGTTCAGGAGTGTATTGAGCAAGTCAGCAGCGAGGTCGTGAATATCGGCTTGTGAGAACCTGCAAAGCGTGAGCGCAAGGTTTCCGGCACACGAATACGGACGCACAACAATTGCTTCCCCTTTTTGATGAAGAGTATACGTTCGATTGTTATCGCAGCATACGTATACGTGACATAGTGGTCCGCATTCAAGTGCCGAGCCAACAGGGGGAGGACCGACAGAAGTTGATCTCTCGTCAGCTGGACGAAGTGTGAGCAGCGCTGATGCGTTAGCTCGTATCAGAATACACAAACCTGGTTCCTGAAAGTCAAAAGGAATCGAATCGCATCAACATAAAGGATTTCATGGATGCTGCCACCCGATGCTTGCAGATCCTGGTACACATGCTCGGAAAAGAACTTCACGACATCTACTAATGCATTCGTCGACGTGACACCATGCTTTTCTTGGCGTCAGATCGTAGCGCTCATGTCAAAAACTAAAACTGGCTCACCTGTGTTGTCGATGCCTCTGTTGCCACAGCAGTGAGCAAGTATATGGCACTGTCCTTCGCCTTCCAGTTCTGCGCGGGGTTCGAATTGTACTCCTGCAATCCGGAGGTGATCCATGTCCCCACAATTTCCGTGGCCTCACTTTGGTATCCCGAGCTGACTAACGCTTGTAGCACGTCTGCGGCTGCCTGGCGTCGAGTTGCTACTTCTGATGCACTACCTCCGAAAGCCAAGTCAAGC
Organism: Suillus clintonianus; assembly: GCF_016758775.1. Classification (NCBI taxonomy): domain Eukaryota; kingdom Fungi; phylum Basidiomycota; class Agaricomycetes; order Boletales; family Suillaceae; genus Suillus; species Suillus clintonianus. The sequence continues at coordinate 15,138 of NW_024539280.1, read as the reverse complement.
CGAATGAACTCAAGTGGCTCATCTTCAAATTGCTCCATTTCATGGTCGCGTAGTCCAATATTAGGGATGACAACGCCTTGTACGAGAGAGGCAATAGTATCGCGCGAAGAGAATAGCGATTTGTAGTAACCCGACCGAATAGCGGTGGATATAAAACGCAGAGATTGAGAGACAAGCTGTTCAGCCGGCGCCAATCAGGTTGCTAGATAGCGAAACAAAGAAAAACCGAAAACATACAGAGTCGTCCGCGACGCCAGGAAGCTTGTTCGACCCGATGAGCTCCCATACACTCTGTACAAACCCTTCAACAGCAGGAGAGCGTGATAGTTGGTCTGGGAAAAGCTTGATGTAAAGCTGTTACATAAGTCAGCATTTGTTCGCTCGTTTCCGACCTGTTACAAACCTCGCCGATCTCAAAAATCTTGGTCTTCAACTGAGCAGGAAGCGATGGCTGTGTTTCATCGGGCTAAACGACAGGTCAGTAATTAGCAATGGACCGCAAAGACGTTGCTCACATCGACTCGAAGCTCTGGAGGATCCCATGACATGAAACGCTGAAAGCGTCCAGTTTGTGGAGCGAAGAAGGCGTCGTGGGCATCTTCGATACCCGGGGGTAGATCTTGACACGTAAAGTCGTAGAATATATCAATGAGAATGATCTGAGCTTGTGTAACGATAGCAAGATTAGGCGGAGCAGGGGAGGAAAGCAGGATGGTTGCAGTCTGGTTGAAAAGATCAAGGAAAGGTTGGATGAAACGCGATAACACGAAGTTGATCTCCGTGAACAGTTCGTCCGAGCGGACTTGGGCTCGCCACTGGTTGAAGATGGAGTGAGCAGTCTGCAGGACACCGACATTGATACTGTAGTCCGTTTGGGAGAGTGATAAGACGAGTTGCTGTTGTAAAAGCGTTAGACAATGAGCCTGTGGTTTAACGAGGATAACGCACGTCAATGAGATCAGTCCATTTTACAGGAAAGTCAAGTTCGGCTATCAGAGCGACAGACTCAGCAATTTGAGCACGAATTGCTTTATCTGCAGGATCTGACAATGTAATCATGGCCGGGACGAGCTGAGAGCGGAGGGCTGCTTTATCTGCTTCCGGGAGGGGCGCATCGTCCTTTTTGAACCACAGATGAGATGAATGAGCATGATCAGAGAAGCGGTATTACCCACCTCCTCCCATCGTAGTTTAGCAACATTTTTGAGATATATTCCACCTGCTAGGCGCGTTGAGCGATCGTAGGATCCGTTGAGGATCAGCGTAAGGAGGTGTGCCAAGAATCCCTGCTGTGATGCAAGTGAACGTAATTGCTGTTCTGCTCGTTTCCTATGTGCAGGCTGGAGGGAGGCTTGAAGGAGAGAAGCGATATCGGACATCTCTGCTTTACCCCGGACGATGTCGCTAGTTGATTAGCTTCTCGCGAAGTTCAGTGAGTACGATGTTCTTTCACTGGACGCGTGCTCTTTGTTTGGCTTTCCTTTGACCTGAACCACTTTCGGGTAAACCCCTAACTTTATTAGACTACAAGTGCTTGACGCTGCGCGGCTCGCCTTGGATAAATCCAAGTCGGTGGAAAGTACAGTCGGCGCGAGGGGAAACCGACCAAGAACACGCAAGTGACGTTGACATGTTTTGGAGCTGCTTTGTTCAAACGGTTGCAAGGTGACACCCAGTGAAAAACGGTCCTAGCCATATCTATGGCAAACGACGGTAATATGAGAAATGTGCCAACAATATCGCGAGAGCTACGCAAATCGGGAAAGTGGAATGTGCCGTTGATCCATTGAGTAAAAATCCGTTGAACATTGGTTGAACATGTTGAAATTCTTTCAACTGCGGCTTGACTTTGCTCAATATTTGAACGTTCTGAACGTTTGAGCATTCTTACGCATCAGCTGCGCACGCACCATTACTTCGCGCGCGCAATGACGTCGACACACAGTGGGCCAATTATGATATATATATTGGGGCATTCCATCCCCACTCAACTCACCTGAGCTTTCTTCTTCCCCTCCATCATCTCCTCCTCTCAGCAAAACCTTGCTGTCGACCTTGACCATCCCGGCACCGTCTGACGCATGACTATATATATGCGCGCATTTTCAGACATCGTGAGTTGTCTGGCATCGTCAGGTTCATTCTCGGACTGTTTTACATCATATCAGAAACATTTCTGGCTTAATATCATTGTCCCGATTCAACATGGCCACGAATTCGGTAGCTGTTATGGTAAGTACTGTCTACTTGCCTGGCGAGCACATCTAACAACGATATGTTTCAGTCAAGGACTCCCAGAATGTGGACATTATGTGTTACTAGGACGTGCCAGAAGCTGGGCTACATCATCCAGATGCGCGGGCGGGGATGTCAGATTGGTGTATAGAGTACACTGTTATTGCATTTGTAATTCTATTGCAATATAATCGTTTTCACTCGATTTGCGTCGATGTGCATTTACACAGAAGGTCAATTGGGAGCTACTACAATATACTAGAATCTACGCTACGCAAACACGCTCTATTCTGCAATATCTTGCTCGATGCGAGTCGTTGAAAATATCATATAAGTCTCATCCGTCTCCCCAAATCGACGCAAATATTGTCGCGATATTTCGGTCGGTTTCCGTCGATACGGCTAGGACCGTTTCTCACTGGGGGTGACAGACGAAAGGACCAGTAGGGATCTAAACGCACTGGACAAGAAATAGTACGTATACGTAGGCCTTTTCGTTTTTTACATATAGACAGCAACATTATTTAATACTTGGTGTATACTCAGATCGGAGTCCAATCCAACGGCACTTGAACTATATATGTGGCGGGTGGCAAAATTAAATAAATTAAATAAAAAAAAATTGAGGAGGAGGGAAGGAGGGGGAAGACATACCTTGCAACGCTTCGATAGAGTGGCTCGAGGCACTTTGTCAAATGTGCCGTACACGGTAAATGAAATCACTTATTATTGGGAATGTGAATGTGATAACCTAAACAGTAAACACTAAGATTCCGCGAAATCCATCAAATCCTGAACCCATCAAGCTTCCCACCCGCTTTCACAAGATTCCCGCTGTACTTCCCACCTCACACCGTCATCCGCCATGTCATCCTCCTCCAGCAAGACTGTTTTCGTGGTCCGTCATTGTGTCAGCGTGAATCGAGGGTGAGTTTGCGACCCTGCTTGTGGATGCTTGGGCACTTGTGCTCGTTCTAATTGTGCCGTCTGACATGCGGTGTGGAGCAGGCGGAACAGTAAAAACTGAGTTTCCGCCCATGTTGAAGGCTGCCGAGGGGTAGAAAAATGTGTATGGTACATTTTCGGTGCGTGCTACGTTCTGAACTGAGAATGGTGCACTCAGCCCTGTTGCTGGAGTGTCAGGATGCTGTGGTGCGCTTTGCCGTGCGGGACCACACAGAGTGTCACGCTGCAGTGAGTCTAGCGACTGTTGACCGTCGCCGTTGGACTGAACATCATTTTAGGCTCCCGTCTTTCGAATCGAATGCAACACTCACTGGCTTGTACTTGCATGGCCGACTCCTGAACTTCCCTGGACAATCAGCCTTGCAGCACCGTTTGCATGTACGCTGTGCACGCTGCTTCACGTGGATGGGCCTGCCCATCAACTCCGAGTCTTCCGCAGGTCATTTCTGTCCGCGTGTTCCTGTGGGAGCAGGATTGTCGTACTGCAACTGCAAGAGTGTTTGCCGCGAGCTGCTACGGCCCAGTATGACACCAATCTGCCAGTCAGAAAGTTCGTCACTGGCCGCTGGCCGCGCACTACCAAGAATCTGGTCAGCGACAGTCTCGCGTTGTGCCAGCGTGATCTCGGGCATTCCAACGGGTACAGCGAGGAGCTTTTGCAGTTCGTCGTAAGCACTCTTATTCTGCTCTACTGAATTTTGCTCGTTCTGATGCTCATTCCAGATCTTGAAGTAAGACTTTAGGTGCTCTGGAAGCTGCGCGCAGAAGACATGTGAGTGAAAAATAAATTCTGAGGCAGAACTCTGCTTACTTTGTAAAATATACTCGTCCCATTTGCGTGGCGCTGCCATTCCTGCGCAAGCGTGATCCAGTTGGGTTGCCTTTTCCCCGAAAACTGGCCCGTGTTGTTCTTGAGAAGCAGCCGGTAAAGGGCCTTTTCTTCGACTGTGTGGACAGGTAGGACAGCGACAAGTGTCTGTTGCTGTCCTGCTAGATAGTCGTGTTTTATCTTGCAACCCTTGGCATACTCAGCCTGGTAAGGACTCATCCCAAGCTTCGCACGAGTGGCTGGAGTGAATGGTAAGATACCGAAGGACTCTCTCGCTGGCTCGAAATCATCTCCGTTGAGCCAGTTGGCCAGCCCGGAATCACGGTATGTCGGTTCTACCACATCGGCCGTGATGTCCACGAGGCGAGCAATCCGATTACGAGTCCATATATCATGTGAACCGAGGTAGGGCCTCCCCGTACGGTTCATACTGCCCACCTGTGTAGTAGTATGAGATCATGATGTGAGCCACAAATAACACATGCTTACCTCGAGATTATGAGTCAGGGTATAATCGCGAAGTAAGTTCACAGTCAGCCTTGGAGATGCATTGAATGATCCAAAGCGTCTGATGATGTTTTGGTGGATTCCGCCCTCAACATTGTTGGTTCCACGTGAGCACCTGTAGACATTGAGACCATACTTGTCCGTTCTGACGAGTGCATAGAAACTGTAGCCAGGTGGATCCGAGTAGTAGCCCATCTTGATATTCTCGATTATAGCACGAGCTTTTTCCCATGATGAGTCGTTGAAGAGTGGTTGCCCCGTTACAGCATCCTTCAAGGGTCCATAGGTTTGCAGAACCTCGGCAACACGAGGAGCCAATGTCTCTGGTGGAGGAACAAGCCGCTTCACCCGCTGCCACACCCAGTCTGAATGTGTGAGGACCATTTGTTTGAAAGATGTGTTCTTCGTTTCTAGAACCTTCTCGACTGCAGCATGATCTTCAGGATCTAACAGGAAAATGGCATCTCGGAGGGCACGGCTAAAGGGTCTCCGCAGTCCATGGTGGAGAGAAATTTTGAACTGATCCATCAAATGCCAGATGTCACCAATAACACGGGAACGGATTTCAGAGATCTCTATCGACATGGCACAAGAGACGAGTGCCGCAAGTGATTCAGCCTGACGAAGGCCATGTGCATCTTTCTCGGCATCACTTGTGGCCTGTTCCAATGAGGATGTGTCTAGCCCGTCCTCTGCCATCAGTGATGGTTCACCCAAGTCAACTGCCTGAGTCGTGTCGAGCTCTGACATATGATAGGGTGTTTCGATGTCTTGACGTCGAGGTGGAGGTGGCTGGTGCATATCCAGAGTCTGGTCGTGTGCTGCACATGTGCGTAAGTCTCTCCGACAACATAACATCGAAAAGGGCAGTTGTGTGCCAAGAGTAGACAGTGAGGTTTCTTGATGGCTGCTCAGGAGCTCGGCTCGTACAAGATAGGCAGGAACCATGATCGATGTGATGGTTACAACAGCTCGAGTCTTTGTCACATTCACCCCGTCAAATTGTTTTGGCTGGTGGCGAGAAATGTAGCCATATGCAACAGCGAGGCCGCCGACACGAGACATGAGTTGAACATGTGTACCAGCAGGTGTCGAGGGGGTAACAGGGCCAATAGAAGGGATGGTTGAAAATGCCTTGTAAATGGCCCAGGCTGCATAGACGTCGAGAGCAGCATATGTCTCTTGCTCAGGAGACAACTCGGGGTCATCCCACCTTGTGCTGACACGTATAGATTCATCCTTTGCGAGATATCGTCGAAGGACAAGTCCCGTTAGGTCAGAAAGGCTGACACGTGCATGATCTGTTATGTTTCGATCCTTCGCCATTGGACCAAGTTCGAGTGCACCTGAAAATGGCAGCCCATCAGAGCTCGAGAATCCACAGTCGTTGTATAAGCGTGTCAGGTCTCCCTTCACTTGCACCCCAATTTTACGGATGCGCTTCGAGCGAAGCACGACAAGGAGTGACGAGGGCAACTTCAGAAAGCCATCATCCTGTGTGTATTGAGCAACCTGTTTTTTTGGGCTTTGAATCGGTCACGGAAAATAAACTAGTTTCGAAGGACTCACTGGGATGAGGTAGACGGCTTTCTCATAAGCAAACGATATGAGTGAAACCTTGCCATAGATTCCGGTCTCTCGATCCACTGGCCACTCAAGATCCATTGCAACGAACAGCTCGCCATCGTCATCTACTCCGCGAAGCTCATCCACGAGACAGTTCATTCTGCTACAGACCCTTCAGTCACATTGGATGTAGAAGTGGTGCCCCGGATGTGCCAAAAGGCTGTAGAATATGACCCAGCCTGCACCGGCCTGGCCAGGTAGATATGTGGCTGGCCGATTCGTAGAAGTGGGCACGGCCAGTGTACCTTGAACTCTGCTTAGGCACTGAGGGAATGTGTAGGGCGAGGACTGGCCAGCCTTGTAGGAGAAGTACTGGCCAGCATTCCTACACACGACTGTACAGGAGTACCGGCCGAGCGCACAGGGCATTTACTGCCCAGCTCAGCCAGGAAGAAGCCTCAGGCCAGCACTCTTATACAATCGTGTAAAGGAGTGCCGGCCGAGTGCACAGGGCAGGTACTGGCCAGCTGCCAAGAAACAGCCTCCGGCCAGCACTCTTATACAACTGTGTATGGGAGTGCCGGCCAGGTACTGCCAGGAAACAGCCTCCGGCCAGCACTCCTCTACAATGGTGTACAGAAGTGCCGGCCGAGTGCACAAGGCAGGTACTGGCCAGCTGCCAAGAAACAGCCTCTGGCCAGCACTCTTATACAACTGTGTATGGGAGTGCCGGCCAGGTACTGCCAGGAAACAGCCTCCGGCCAGCACTCCTCTACAATGGTGTACAGAAGTGCCGGCCGAGTGCACAAGGCAGGTACTGGCCAGCTGCCAAGAAACAGCCTCCGGCCAGCACTCTTATACAATTGTGTATGAGAGTGCCGGCCGAGTGCACAGGGCAGGTACTGGCCAGCTCAACCAGGAAACAGCTTCCGGCCAGCACTCTTATACAAGCGTGTATGGGAGTGCCGGCCGAATGCTACCAAGAACTAGCCTCCGGCCAGCACTCCTGTACACGACTGTACAGGAGTTGCTGGCCGAGCCCATAGGGCAGGTACTAGCATGTACAAAGGTACTGGCCGGCCATGTAGGGTAGGTACTGGCCGGCCCCACTTATAAAATCAGGTATATAGTCTTGGCTGGCCTTGTAAACTATATACCGGCCACCCCATCATGTATATTGCTTTGCCTAGTAATATCAAGTAGATCTATGAGTCAAAACAGCAAGAATACAATGTGCTATGCTAGGTCACTTTTGCATGGCCTTTTTTGAGGGTTGCCTGGGTCTGCTGGATCGACGAATATTGTCAGTGGTAGCCTTTTTGGATGGTCTTCCAGATCCCCCAGATTTTCCTCTTTTCTTCCCTTTCTGCACGACGACGACGACGTCCTCCTCCTCCTCCTCCTCCTCCTCACCACGCTGTTCCTTATCTTCCATATCATCCTTACCACCACTGTCCTTTTCGATCTCCACCAGTTTCAACAGCTTCTGGTTGTACTCCTCCAGCTCTCGCTTTCTCTCCTCCAGCTTTCTCATGTCCTCCTGCAGCATCACCATTTTCTTCTTCTCTTCCTCCACCTCCCGCGACTCCTTGTCAACCTTCCTTGTCAACTCATCTGCCTCCATTTCCGTCCCCTCATCCTCTTTCTCTTCCCTGGTTGAAATCGTCCGAATGGCAGTATCAGCTCCGTGTTCTTCACCACCAGCAGCCTCAGCAATGGCAGCATGTTGTCCTTCCTTCGCCTTGAGCATCCGCATAACCCCACCTCTGGCTGTATTGATTGCCTCTATGACGAGGTCGTGGGTCTTGATACTCAAAATAGAGGTGCCAAGGTAAGAGGGGGTGTTCAGGGTAGCTTCGTCCTCCTCATATTCGATAACTCGCTTGCATTCTCTTAGCAGCATCCCAAGACCTAGGCTGACCTTCATGGCTGATTCCAAGCCAGAGATCTTTGCAGAGAGGACTATCTCCAAGAACTTGTTCAACTCACGCTCGTCTGAGTGCACACTATTCGGAAGGTGTGATCTGTCCCAACTCCATGTCGCCCAAGCGGGCCATTCCATTGCCTCAGAGCTTCGTTCCTGTGTCAAGTGAGTATCAAGTTTCACCAATCCAGGTATTAATCGCAAACGTACCTTTTTCAAGTCACCGAGACGTGAAATCAAAAGTAGATATTCGTCGTGGCTGCTGAGAGACCGTAAGAATGACATCCGATCCTTCTTTGGCACAGTGGCTGGTGTGCGCACGACTTCTTGACCAACTGATGGTCGCTTAACCAGCCCTGTCGATGGAGTGAGATTATCATCAGAGCTATCCTCGGAGCTGTCCTGGGTCTGCGGTCTTGAATTCTTGGTGGGCCTTGTGCTGGCCTTGGGCTTGGAGGAAGCCTTAGCCTCGGCCAGCTGTCTTGTACGTTTCGTGGACGTAGGCGCCACTGAAGCCTCCTCTTCATCATCAGTGTCGACCGGTACATACTTCTTTTTTGATTTTTTCTCGCCTACATAGACAGCATTGACGAGCAGGGACTTGTTCATGTGGGAACTCACGGCCCCGACAAAAATAACCAGTTTCTGTTTCGAGGCCTTCCTGTCTTCCCAATGGCCCCAAAGATGGTTTATTTCCTGCGCCTTCAAATGAGACGGATCTTGCACGACGAAACCATCAGGGATGGAGTCTGGATCCAGGTACACCAAAAGGTTGCCGGCAATCGAGAGCCAAGGTACTGGCTTTTTGCTACCAGTGAAGACTTCTGAAAAACGGAAGTTGAGTCAAGTTAAAATCAACAGATGAAGTGATCGGCAACTCACTGTAAGATGCATGAAAAATTTGCCGAACCAACTCTTGTTGCCCCCTGAGGCTCACTCCTTTACGGGAAGGGAGCTTTGCAAACCCGTGCTCGTCCAAGATGACTTCAGGTATCGCATCTTTTCCATCTTTACTGTCTTCATCGGAGGAGTCATCATCATCATTGGTGGGGTCTGATACACGGTCATTGAGCAGTCTGAACCAATCCCCAAAAATACAGAGCTTACAAAATTCTTCCTTCGACCACTCGGCATATTTTTCAAACCCTTCGGATGTCCACTCTTTGCTTCCTCGAGAACTCAGGCTAAACGGTTTCATGTGATTGACAGGCTGAGACTCATGACTGAATAACAATAAAATTATTATTTTACCCTGAGGAGAGTGGATAAATACTCACATCTTGACACTTAATGTCTGATCGGCATTTTTCTTGTGACTGACTAACATCACGACTCGGCAACCCATAGAACGCCGCATCTGTTCTGTAAAATCGTCGAGAACTTTTTTGAGGCTTTTCTTTCGATACCTGTCAATGTTGTTATAGTAGAAATTGAAAAAAAAAAGGCAATTTACATCGCCTGTGCTTCTACTGGGGCACCTTCCCTATTCCATTTGTCCCTCGCCTCCTCAACCTCCTTCCGATGTGCAGAAGTCATGTTGTTGAACCACTCCCTCGCATGTCCAGTCCTATACTTAATAGAATGTTGCACGCCTTTCTTCTGTTGCTGCTCCTTATCATAGTCGTCCATCTCCTGCTTGAAGAGTTTCTGCGCGACGTCCCAAGCATTAAGCTCCTTCTTGTAGAACCCTGCGTCCTTAGGACGAGCCGCCAATTCTCTGTCCTCAGGGGACACGCCAGATGGTTCTTCCTCCGGCTCATCACCCAAGACCTCTTGCTCAGCATGTCGATCATCAGCGTGCAGTTAAGAACTGGAGGTAGTACCTCCTGATAGCCTATATAATAATTATATCAGTATCATTATATACTCAACAAAACAGTACCTTTTTCAATCCCTTTGGTAAATCCTCGGAATCCTGTCTTGTGCGATGAATTGCGACAATTTCATTGCGGATCTGTCTTAGGAGATTCTGACGGGAATTCTTCTCATTTACAAACTGATCTTTGTGGAGAGTCAGTACTCCCTCCCAAGAAGCATACCATTCAGCCATTGATGACAAGAAAACGTAAGTCAGGAGCTTTTGGTAAGGGTGAGTATGCGTCGCGTAACCTTAGACCAGGCCGAAGAGTTGAAGTTTTGAAGGAGACGCGATCACGTGCATGCAAACCAAGACGTGTCATTACCAAATCACACGTGTGACAAAGTGATACCTCAATCAATTCAAATTATGTACATACAGTGTCAAGTAAATACATAATTCACCTGCGCGCCTTCTTTGCAGTCCCAGGAGGCGCTGTCTCATTCTTGCGCTTGCCTTGGGTAGAGTCAGGTAAAGACTGAGATACAAAATGAGTAGAAGGCGACTTGAACCAAGCGCAGTTCTTGGTCCTGGCACTGTTGATGATGGACCCAGGAGGCTTGGTGACAGAAAACTTGTAGCATGGCAACTTTTGCGTGCTACCACAGTTGGTGTACTTGCATGTGTAGATGTACTGGCAAACAGAGACTTGGTGTGAGGCGTGCGCGTCGTGATTCTCATCAGAAACTGTCACAGCAACCCTCTCAGCCCAGCTCTTGGTAGAGCCACATTGGGGGCATTGCGCAGGAATAGGAATGCCCCAAGGCGAAGTCTGAGTGTGAGCGTGCGCGAATGTAGTGAGTTCCAGCTTGCAGCAACCATCAATGTTGACAGGAGTCATCAGGATGACGCTGGTGTGTTGACCGAGACCGCCTGACATACTAAGGAGGGTCGGAAATACGGTGCGGATGTTGAGTTGCTCAATCGCAACAAGTTCCGCCATGGCGACCAAGAAATTAGTGGTGACAAGGGGTTGAAAGCGAGCTGCGGGAAAGATAATTGCAGATGCGAAGTTGAATTGAAGAACGGACTCCTTGAGCTGAGTGTAGGGCGTCTCGTGTGCCACCACAGAACCGCAGACCAGGAAGACGAAGTGTGCGGACTTGAGGATCCTGGCGTAGGGCTTCAACACTGTAGAGAGAACCTAGAATAGATTAATTAATAATATTGACGCGTCAAATTTTAAAACTTACATGCTGAACTTGCATCGCAACATACTCTCCATCACCTTGACCCTCCTTCCCTGCAAAGAGCCAACCGCTGTCTTCTTCCGAATGGTTGGAGAGAAACGCAAAGACCCGACCAGTTGAGCCAAGGTGACGGACGAGCTTAGCAACCGTTTCGACCTGGTCGCGGGTGTACTTGTCGATCTTCATATACGAAACGATGTCGAAACGAGATCTCGACGTACAGAAACCCACCGCTGGGGTAGTACTTGTCGAGGTAATGCGAGAGGAGTGGAACGGGTGTGGAGATTGCGTCCTTGCCGCCAAGGGAAAAATGGACGATGGCGAGGGGTGTGGCTGCCAAGATGGAGTTGGACGCCAGCTCATACTTGCCGTTGAGCTGTAGGAAGCCTGGGAGTAGAGGCGTTCCTCCTTCCTCTGGCAAAACGTTACGGTAGAAGCCCTGAACAAAGTTAAGTAGTCAATCAATAGAACATTTGAATAAGAAAAAGAAGACTCACAAAATATGGCGCGGGCTCCTTAACCGTCCGCAATGAGTGACAAGAAAGACATAAAAATTTAACGTCCGGATGTTGGACGGCATCGACGTGCGCCTTGGGCACCTCAATGCATTTGCTGCACATGACGCGGGGGCAGGCGTTGCATTCAAAGAGTACAACGTCACCTTCCGCGCCATCGAGACAGATCAAACACCACTGACCTCCAGTCAGTCAACAGAACACTAGAAAGAAGCAAAAAAAAACTTACTATACTGTGTTCTTCCGGAATCCTAGCGTCCTCTGGCTCTAAGGATGGCGTGGACGATTTTGATCCTGCGGGCGCCGGAGGAGAGCCGGCAGGTGCCAAAAGTTTCCGGGCAGAACCTCCACAAGACTTCTTGGCCGTGTTGCTCTTTTTAGGCGGCATTGGATAAGGAAAAGAAATGGTACTACCAATGGTAGAGCAAAAAGGACTTTGCGAATTTTCAAACCAACCAGTCATGTGATCGTGTTGTGGTTGGGCCGGCATTTGCCGCAACAAACAACATCAAATATGTTGAACATAAAGTCCAGCGCAACACTTTCACACGGTTCAATTTCAAACCACATCTCTTCTGTCCACTCAAACCACATCTCTTCTGTCCGCTCACCCTGTTAGCCACTTACACAGACTGCAGCTGTGTAAGTGGCTAACAACTCACTGAGCACTCATTCCCTACTGCACAGTATGCGTCTTTCAATTCTAATTCTATTTCTAATTTGGTTGCATAGGTTGATTTGCGGATACCTAAGGTAAGTCTCTTCTCAACCGTCTCTTCACTGAACGCCTTCTTTCTAGACAATTTAGGACACTATTGGGGTGCCTCCAGATATAAGGTCTGTCTTTTTTGAACCGTCTCTCCACTAAACACCTTCTTTCTAGTTATTTTGGTATACTATTGAGGCGCCTATAGATCTAAGGTATGTCTTTCTTTCAGCCATCTCTTTACTGAACGCCTTCTTCATCATTGAGCTTTGAGTACTGGGGGCTTGGCTTTGGGAGTGGGAGGAGATGTATGTGTGCATTGGCGCACTTCTCCTCCCTTGCTTCACCATTGAGTACTGGGGGCTTGGCTTTGGGAGGAGATGTATGTGCGCATTGGCGCACTTCTCCTCCCTTGCTTCACCATTGAGTACTGGGGGCTTGGCTTTGGGAGGAGATGTATGTGCGCATTGGCGCACTTCTCCTCCCTTGCTTCACCATTGAGTACTGGGGGCTTGGCTTTGGGAGTGGGAGGAGATGTATGTGTGCATTGGCGCACTTCTCCTCCCTTGCTTCACCATTGAGTACTGGGGGCTTGGCTTTGGGAGGAGATGTATGTGTGCATTGGTGCACTTCTCCTCCCTTCTTTTATCATTGAGTACTGGGGGCTTGGCTTGGGGAGGATTCAGTGTCCACATTGGTGCGCCCCTCCTTCAACCACCATTGCGCTTGGGAGGTTTAAGTGTCCACATTGGTGCGCCTCCTCCTGCCATCCTTGTGTTGTATTTTCTCTGGAGGGATGACAACCGCTCCACCATAAGGTAACTTGTATCGTTACCTCTGACCAAATGCTGATGGCAGCTTACAGATATGTTTCTTTTGGCTTGTTCAGACATTCAAAGGTAACCTTTTTGATATTCGCTTCGCAGATACTGATTGCCAGCGCGGTTCACAGATTATGTTATTTAGTTAGCTATATTTTTCTCGCTCTACTTTTTATTACTGTATTACGCAGTACTAGACTGCCGCAGAGAGGGCCCCTCTGCGGTAGCCTTGTATTGGCTTTGTCACACCTTTGTTTTTTTTCTTCAATTAGACAGAAAGATGTACCGCCAATATAACTTAGTTGCGATTTGTAACCAAATAGAGACACCACCCTGCTCCGTCTGTGTGAAAAAGTCACGTGACTTTTAAATACTGCAGTTAGAATGTTGCCAATTTTCGCAGCAGCATATTGTTGAACTAGGGGGTGCTTGAGAGTACCCTCAGTGTGCTTGTCTTTGGTCTTGAATGTGGCGGAATAGATGCGGCTGCTGCTAGATTCGGTTAGAAGACAATCAGAGTAAGGGATGAGGCTTTTGGTAAGGCCCTTAGCATGCAGCTGGTATCTCAGGCATTCCACCTGGGCTGAGGAAACGAGCAATTGCATCTATGTGAGTTGGTATCTCAGGTATTCCGCCTGAGCTGAGGAAAAAGAGCAAATCCTCATCCAAGCTTTGAGACGCGATTGCTCTTTTCTTCATCGTGTCTATGAGTCGGTATCTCAGGTATTCCACCTGAACTGAGGAAAAGAGCAAATCCTCATATCCAAGCTTTGAGACACGATTGCTCTTTTCCTCAGCATAGGCCTGTAGCATGCAGCCGGTATCTCAGGTATTCCACCTGGGCTGAGGAAAAGAGAACTGCGTCTATATGAGTTGGTATCTCAGGTAAGGTATTTCACTTGAACTGAGGAAAAGAACAAATCCTCATATCCAAGCTTTGAAACACGATTGCTCATGCCTGAGATTTTGTCTCTACTGTAGATACACTTGAATACAAGGCTCTTGGTAAGGCTCATAGCATGCAGTCAGTATCTCAGGTATTCCACCTGAGCTGAGGAAAAGAGCAATCACATCTTTGGTAAGGCCCGTAGCATGCAGCCAGTATCTCAGGTATTCCGCCTGAGCTGAGGAAAAGAGCAATCGCGTCTCAAAGCTCGGATATGTGGGCCTTACCAAAAGCCTCATATTCGAGTGTGATTGCTCTTTTCCTGAGCCCAGGTGGAAAGCTCAGATACAAGGATTTACCTGCACGACTGTGCTATATCGCGCCTAAGACACAATATTCAACACTGGCAGACCAGTTTATTACTTGCCGTTAGCATAAGGCTCAAATTTAAAGGTTCTCCCAGCTTTTATGTCTGGACTGCCATTTCTTGAGCTTGAATTTGAAGGATGTAAGGTAACTTAAGTTGGGACTGCTGTTTCTCATCTGTTTCTTTCACAATACAGGCCTCTGCTTGGATGGTATGTCTTTGCAAATCTTATATTACGACGCCATCCAAATTAGAAGTTATCCCGATTTGGATCTTCCAACATTGTAAATTAAAACCATTTATAGTCTAGACTCTAGACCGCCTGCGGTTGAAAATTTTACCATTCTGTTGTTTCGTCTGATTTTTCCAAACTCCAACCACCCAAAAATGGCGGATCCTGCTGTGGACAATTCTGTCCAAGAGCCTCTGTAGGCTTATAGATGACCTACTGTGTGATTCATCGCCGTATGAGTTGCTGATAGGTGACAAAATCAATGACAATTTGCTGCAAAGAGCCAGGTAAGGGAATCTCACGTCACTGTCCAGAAAAACTTGACAGCTGGAACTTAAGGACTAGATTGTGGGCCAAGTGGCAGGACATACGTCTGTCCAGTACTGGTAGTGATGTCAAGGCGAATGCCATTGCCGAGATTGAACTTACCAGGGCTGCGGTCATAATAGCCTATGCTGTAGTTAATCCCCGTAAGTGTTGATTTGATGGTTGGGGGGTCTGTCATTCATCATGTTGCCATAGTGCGAGCGGATTTG